>NC_072828.1:12870000-13017500 GCF_027744805.1 Dunckerocampus dactyliophorus
CCAATGCGACACTCAAGCAGTCCCCTCATCCTCTTACATGAGCTCAACAGTAAACTACACTTGTTTTTCCCCCTCCATATTTATTCATTCATTCATTTTGCATGAGTCAACTGCAGAGCGGATGCGCGAGCTGCCAACGTCGTGGCGTGCACGCGCGTGGACAAACGCTGCATCAGCGGTTTTCAGACATAAACACCGAGAGCCGCGATCAGCATCATCATCATGTCACACGTGCAGCATAGAGAGGATCAAGAAGTACCTTCTGTGATAGCCCCCAGGAGGCTCTCGTTGTCATCGTCCCGCGCAGAGAACAACTTCAACATTTTTCTTCCACTTACATCACAAGCAGCACCAGCAAAGGATGATACTGGAGTGGGGTGGGATCAGGAGGATGATGAGGAGTAGGGGGTGGTGGGGGTTGAGTTTTCCTCTTTACCCCCCACTGAGCGACCCTCCCTCCCTTCGTTCTCTGCAGTTCTTGGAGGAAACTCAGGAGGTATGCAGAAATATGCCCATTGCTGCAAGCTCAGAGGAGCGACCATGACGTCACATACACTGAGCAAGCTATGCAGTCAGTCAGAGGCCACCTCATTAGGTACACCCGCACAATCCAAAACATGACAAAGATCATATAAAGCTCAATTTTTAAAAGGTATTGGCTGTAGTTTGTAGTAATGTAGAACTGTATTGCTTCATAACTAATCTTTTGCTCCATCAGGAAATATTGTGTGATCATTTTCATCCAAAATGCAATACAGTACAACTAGTGACTAGTCATGTGACACCATTAACGTCTGTGAATTCCATTACACTTCTGAATTACTTTTGAGTTACATCACGACCAATCAGTGGTGACGCTACAGTGACTGACAGGTACAATGGTCCAAAGCAGGCAGAAAGACTGTGCAGGAAGGTCAAACACAAACAGAAACCCAAGGCACTGCAAAGCCAAAGAATTCATGCAGACTGCTGATTTTTAAGATCCGAGCCAAAAAAATCGGACATCACTTGAGAATAGTTTCAAAAGCACTGACACATGGACATAATGCTTATTGATTACCTTTCATTAGATCGTGTGGCTGTTGTGGCCAGTTCAGTAAATCATCACTTTTGGATTGTCAATAATGAGAATAGCGGGGTCTAATAAAAAATGTTAATGCTTTTTTTATTGTGTTTTACAAACAAAAAAACAATATGACAGCTATAATGACCAGCAATGCGGCTCAATTGTTCATTTATGAGAAATTCATATATTAACTGTGGACCATCTGTTAAAAGAAAAGTCTCTGGTATGTGTGTGTGTGTGTGTGTGTGTGTGTGTGTAGGTCCTGTCTAAAACGTCCTGGGTGAATTGCTGGTTTCACTGCAGTCACGCACATCAGTTTGCTTCATTCTTTGATGCTTCGTCAAAGTTCTCCACCAAATCTGCACAGCAACAATACAATTTAATTTTTTTTTATTTACACAGAAATACAACATTAAATAGGTAACATATATGACTGTTATAGGTCCTACACACATGTGATACATATAGTTAGTCCATGTGCACATTAAAAAGCTCATACCTGGAACGTCATCATCCTCTTCCTCAATGTCCTCTGCTTTTGGAGCTTTGCTGTCAAGCACTGGATAACAGAAAATGCAGTCAAAGATCTTCTATGCAGAGTCAAAGATCTTCTATATCACTGGTTTTTAAGGACCTACTGCAAAATACTAGTCAAAGATCATCTATGTGACAAGAGCACTCTACTGTTTTTAAAAAGGACCTACTGCAAAAACATTAGTCAAAATTATTCTATGTGACTGGCTTGATTTGGCCTGCCAACTATTAAACGGGTCGAAACCTGAATGCTATTGAGCAGTGAGATTGCAGGAGAATGAGGGGAAAATCACCCACACAAGTCCAGCTCAGTTGAAATAGCCCAGTATGTGAGTGAGTCCGAGGCTCAATGCTGACGTAACTCCCTGCTTTGCACACACCTTGCCGTGGGAACTGTTCGGCCAGTTTGCGCAGGCTGCTCAGGCTGTCGGCCCCCAGTTGGCTGAGGATGCCGGGCAGCATCTCTGTCAGCTGCTTGGTCTCGGCATGACCCGTAACAGCGAATGTGTTGGCTGACAGGGAAGCTTGAACTTTGGGGTTGTTGAAGTGGATTACTGTCCCGTCATCCTTGATCATATTGACCTGAGAATGGAGAAGTGTCACAGCGTCAACTTACACTACAAACTACAAGTTTTGGTCATCTAGCTACATGAGAGGGACAAAACATTCGAGACACCTGTCAATTACCTCCTCAATCCCAGCAATGTTGTTGACCGCCAGCTTCTTTAGTGAACTTTGAAGCTTTTTGTCGTCTGCTGTCGCAGTCCTGTGGACCACCTTCTTCTTTCTGCGTGCAGAGCCCTAAAACCACAGCAAATATATGATATATATAAATGAAAGAAGTGATGGACACCGTAGAGTCAGCATATTCTGTGTTCGTGAAAATGCAAGAGACAATGGAATAAAATATTTTTTATTTGCAGTTGTAGCAAATGAATGAACTAAGGTGCATTTCAGACAGCTGAGGCGCTCTTAAATATACAGTATAGATGGTAACTATTGATGTTTAAAATTATGCCACACCGCCATTAATATGTGACGTCATGTTTGTTTATCTCAAGTAGGAATCCCGACTCAGCTTTCCAAAGCACTTTGCCAAATCGGAAAAACATTTTTGACTTCCCAGTTGCCTGGAACGCACCATTATGTCTATTTTAATGTGCATTTGATCTTACGTACGACCAAAACAATGCATCACTTCCGGGTTCGTCTTTACCTTTCCTCCTATCCGCACTTGGGCTTGAAGTTTGGCCAATTTCTCCTGATTCATCTTTTCACCTATGAGAAGACAACAATTAGTTGAAGCAGAGAGAGAAATACAAGCTGCGTCAGTGTCAAATGTAAAGATTTACGGAGTTGTTTTCAACTAGCACACGCCACATGATAAGCGCTAGTTTTTTAGCTGCGACACCTTAACGGAGAGTGACAAAAACAACACAAGCGCCACACAACCCGTACACAGACATTAATATGTATTATTCCCAAACCTGATCCAGTGTTCAAGGAGGCATGCGGGGTTAAGAGATTGAGATTACTAGGAGGAGGTTTTTTTTTTTTTAGTTACAAATGGATATGGATTTTTGTTCTTCTTCGTTTGCATCGAAGTAAGTGTTGACAGCTGGCGCTGCCACCTAAAGGAAGGTTTTGATATTGCATCAACAACTACCTCCAGACAAAGGAAGTTAAGGTTCTGTCTTTACATTTTTCCTGTTCGTTTTCTTTGGGGCGACTACATCTTACTTTTTGTTTTATCTAAAAATTACACAAGGAAGTGACCAAAGATAGACATATAGATAGATAGATAGATAGATAGATAGATAGATAGATAGATAGATAGATAGATAGATAGATAGATAGATAGATAGATAGATAGATAGATAGATAGATAGATAGATAGATAGATTTAGACTTGAGATTTAGACTTTATTCATCTCTAAGAGAAATTCGCTTTCCCAGCAGCTCTGCAAAAATGTCATAATAAACTTAAACACTTAAAAAATCAAAGCAAGATAGGAGAGATACAAAAAAATTAAATAAGAATAAATAAATACAGAACAGATCACAGGTGCAAAAGTGTTTGCCCTCTTCCAGATTTCTTTTTTTTTGCATGTTTGTCATACTTAAATGTTTCAGATCATTAAACAAATTGAAATGTTAGTCAACAACTGAACACAAAATGCAGGTATTAAAACTTTTTATCATTAAGGGAGAAAAAAAAATCCAAACCTACATGGTCCTGTGTGAAAAAGCGATTGCCTCCTAAACCTAATAACTGGTTGGACCACCCTTAGCAGCAACAGCTGCAATCAAGTGTTTGTGATAACTTGCAATGAGTCCCTTACAGTGCCGTGGAGGAATTTTGGCTCACTCATCTTTGCAGAATTTTTGTAATTCAGTCACATTGGAGGGTTTTTGAATATGAACCATCTTTTAAGGATTCAGGTCAGGACTTGGACTAGGCCACTCCAAAGTCTTCATTTTGTTTTTCTTCAGCCATTCAGAGGTGGACTTGCTGGTGTGTTTTGAGTCATTGTCCTGCTGCAGAACCCAGGTTAATTTCCAATATTTTGTTGGAAATTGTTGGTTAATTTTCCTTCAGGATCAGCAGAATTCATGGTTCCATTTATCACAGCAAGTCTTCCTGGTCCTGAAGCAGCAAAACAGCCCCAGACCATCACACTACCACCACCATATTATACTGTTGGTATGATGTTCTTTTTATCAAATGCAGCGTTACTTTTACGTCAGATGTATGGGACACACACCTTCCAAAAAGTTAAACTTTTGTCCCATCAGACCACAGAGTATTTTCCCAAAGGTCTTGGGAATCATCAAGATTTTTTCTAGCAAAACTGAGACGAGCCTTAATGTTGTTTTTGTTGAGCAACAGTTTTTGTCTTGGAACTCTGCCATCCAGGCTGAGTTTGCCCAGTGTCTTTCTTATGGTGGAGTCATGAACACTGACCTTAAATGAGGCAAGTGAGGCCTGCAGTTCTTTGGATGTTGTTGTGGGGTCTTTTGTGACCTCTTGGATGAGTAGTCACTGCGCTCTTGGGGTAATTTTGGATGGCCGGCCACCCCTGGGAAGGTTCACCACTGTTCTGTGTTTTCGCCATTTGTGGACAATGGCTCTCTTTGTGGTTTGTTGGAGTCCCAAAGCTTTAGAAACGGCTTTATAACCTTTTCCACTTGAACTCAGGTGTGATAAACCACAGTTAAGTTATGTTTTAACAAGTGGGGGCAATCAGTTTTTCACACAGGGCTATGTACAGTAGGTTTGGATTTTTTTCTCCCTTAATAATAAAAAGTTTCATTTAAAAACCGCATTTTGTGTTTAGTTGTGTTGTCATTGACTAACATTTACATTTGTTTGATGATCTGAAATACAGTAGACGCTCCTACAATGTAAATAATCCGTTCCGAGAACCTTTGTGTTATAGGGTTTTTATGTTATACGAAGCATAGAATACATGTAAATAGCCTAATCCGTTCCAAGATCTTCCCAAACTCACCCCTTTGGCACTTCAAAATATCCAAAGTCCACCAAATATGGTGGGAAAATATAAGAAAACGTTAGCATAAACACAGTACGGTAACATTCCAATCTAAAATAAGACAATAAAGAAGATTACTGTAAATGAATAAAACTGAAAAACAAAAACAATCCTACCGTTCACGAGATGTCTTGATCAGGAGCGCAAGTGGAGGCAGGAAGGAGGAGGAGGACAGACAAACGCACACGCACTACACGATAATGCTGTGTGCAAAATTTTAATTTGTAACTTAACTTAATTGTTTAAGTTAGTTTCAGGGGGACTACGAAGAGGAAGGAGTTTGAAGGGACAAGCCTGTCTCTCACACAAACTCACGTACATGCTGTATAATAGGCGGTGCCCCGATAATCAGCCAATGAGATGAGAGCGGAGGCGGTGCCCCAAAAATCAGCCAATGAGAGCGTGATGCATCAGAAGGCGTCACCAAGTGTTAGTCTGAACTTGCACCACTTGAGGCATTAATAAAGTTGATTGAAAAAAAAAAAAGACTTGCACTGACTTGACGCTTTATGTTATATGGAATTTCGTCTGTAACGCAATGCAAAAACTTTACATAAATTCTTTATGTTCAGTGGAATTTATGTAAAAGGAGGTTTATGTTATCCGAGGTACTACTGTATTTAAGTGTGACAAACATGCAAAAAACTAAGTAATCAGGAAGGGGCAAGCACTTTTTCACATCACTGTATATGAAACTACAGGCATGCAAATGTAAAAGAGGAACTGGTTTTCTAATTTCATATGTGTCATTATTATATTAGTTATCAATCAGTTAACAACATGTCACTGCCGATTGTTTTATCATAATAGACAGTTGCACATGAAATTGTTCAACCCCTATTGTAAATTGCATTACATCTATATATAGAAAGTTTAAATAAGTTAAATAGCTCCACACATATAATATTACAAACCAACTACAGAACAGCTTTCTAGTACAATACAGGTGACATTGTAATTTTCATATTTTATTGACTCCTGGGAACACATACTAGTGAAGATGACTGTTGCTTTAATACAGTCAGACAAGAAAAGGTGTAATTACAGCAAATAATGATTGTGATATATCTTGTACAAGCAAACTGATCCGCAGACAGGCACTTCTTTTCTGTAATTTGCATTCAAAATGACAATACTCCTGTAGGCTGGCTCCAGTGATATCAAGGGAACATCAAAACCACACATTTAATAATAACCTTTAGAGCAGATTTTCAAAAATAAATGTTAACGGAGATATTCTGTTTATGGTTGGAACATGAGTCACTAATATATAATATACAGAAGACATATAAGTTAAGAACTGAGTAGTCTAACCATAAAGATCAATTTACAAGTAAGATCCCACATTCTTGAGAAAATTCACCATATTTCCCTTTTCCTTCAGCATTATTTCCACACAGATATGACCACGTGAAACACTTCAGTGTTGGAGTCGGCAGATAGACTGATTCGGGTGTTTTGCACAAGTAATCCATCAAAGCATTCGCTACAGCCGAACCTGGAGCTGCTGGATGCGGAGCTTTGAAGGAAGCCGTGGGATTTGGACCTGCAGCATCTTTGTAACATCAGGTAGAGTTTCCTCAGTACGGCCTTCCTAAGCAGGATGTAGACCCAGGGGTCCAGGATCTGGTTCCACGTGGCCATGCGTACCACAAACAGTAGACTATCGGACTCTGGTTCATGTTTGTCTTTGGAGCTCAGAGAGATGACACGGATCTATACAAAGTCATATAATTGAAAACAAAGACTAATCATTTACACATAGAGGCACAAATAAGCAAATAATGTAGTATAATGTAGTTATGTAGTATGTATTTAACGATATGGGCCGTAGCAACCCCACTCCTGATTAAAAGTCATTGTAAGATAAAAGATAAATGAAAGATAAATGAAAACAAGACTATTCAACTAAATTGTTCCAGGGGTTAACTAAGGAGCGGAGGTGCCTCACTTCTTCCGTCACTATTATTCTAACTTTGTATTTAATGTCAATGCAAGGCTCTGCCATATCTTCACATTTCTACCCCACCAAATGGTGACTATAGTCATAAATAAATCAGTAAATCATAAATTAAAATGCAAGCAATAAGTTTAGTGTACTCTTCTGATGTCATTTACAGGCCAGATTTGGCCCATGGGCCGCCAGTTGAATATCGTAGGTCTAAAAGCTTACCAGTAAAGGCCCCCAGCAAATACAGGAAACCAGCATGATGGCCAGCAGCTGGCAGATCATCTCAATGTGGTAAGAAATTCCTCTGCTGTGATGCTTGCGGTGCACTGTGGACAGCAACAGAGAGCAGCTGCTCACAGTATTGCAAATGATAGAGAAGAGCAGGGCCAGCAAGCCCAGCAAGGAGAAGAGCAGAGGCAGGAACACATCTAGCCAGTCTTTGGGCTTCCCCAAATGGAAGAAGCACCAGCTCTTGGATCTCTGAACCCCGTAGGACCTCCACAACACCACCGGGAGTACGGCCACGATGGCAGCGAACAGCCAAATGACAGACAGAAGCCTCCTCATGTGACGGAAAGCCAACCCTGTGGAATGGTAAAAGGGTCTGGTGACCCCCATGCAGCGCTCTATGGCCATGGCGCAGCCCAGGAACAGCGGGCTCAGGCCGAAGAACACCATGCTGGTGCCAAAAAGGTTGCACACTTTGCCATGAGGGTCAAACGTCTCCCAATTCTTGTGCCAGCTGTAGACGAAAAGCACGAGGGAGCCGTTGACCAGGTGCCCCAGCAGGTCGGTGACCACCAGACTGGTGGCAAACACCAAGAAGGGCGCCTTGGACTTCAGAGGGACACGCTTGGAGGATTTAAGGAGGATTAACAGGGCCAGGCTGTTGGACAGGATGCCAAAGGTCATGGAGATGACAGAGATGGTGACTGACGGAGCCTTCTCTTCACAGGTGATGTTTTTGGGGCTGACCTCTGACCTGCTGCTCAGATCAGCGCTTTCACTGGTTGACATGGTGGACATGAGTTCTGGAAGGTAATGTATGATTAATTTGTAGCATTATTTCCCTAATCTCCAAAATACTAAACATAAAAAGTATTTAAAATAATTTTTAATAGAATAGAATAATATATATATAGATTGTATATATTAATTATATTATTATTCTACAAAACAGAATGCAGTCAGAAACAGCAAATTATATCGAAATGCAAATGCATCATAGGAAATATACCTAAAGTGCAGAGCGGGGCGTTAATTGGAAACAGGCAATCGTTGGTGAGAGGCTGTTGGTTGCAAAATTTGAAAATTCATTATATATATCCAGTCATTTTCTATGCAGCTTCTCTTCATTAGGGTCGTGGGGGTATGCTGGAGCCTATCCCAGCTGACTTTGGGCGACAGGGCACATAAAGACAAACAACCATTCACACTCACATTCATACCTATGGACAATTTAGAGTCGCTAATTAACCTAACATGCATGTTTTTGGAATGTGGGAGGAAACCGGAGTACCCGGAGAAAACCCACGCACGCACAGGCAGAACTAGCTAACCACTAGACCACCGTGTGGCCTCATTTTATATATATATATAACAACTTTTTTTTTTGTTAACTTTAATAATAGTTTGAGTGCATGAGAAAGTAGAAAGGAGAACGTAGAACTCTTTGACAGTATATTGCACAACACAATAACAACAGAACCAATGTTGAACCAATAATGTAATTGTCATTTTTTGCTCTCATAATAGTAACACCTAATGGTATAAAATGGTACAATTAAATTTGCAACGTTATTTTTGTTTATGTTTTTCAATGTTAAAACAAGGCCTATTTTGTTGTTTTAACCAGTCAACCGACAAGTTGTGACATTTCACTGATTATTCTGTTTCACAGCACAGCCAATATATGTAGATACTTCTGCTATTATTACTTTATAATGATTAATAGTTTCTGGCCCTTAAAGGAAAACTGCACTTTTTTTTGGAATTTTGCCCATCATCCATAGTCCTTACGTGAGACATTTTTTCTTTTCTGTTCATTCTAAAGATATAAAAACAAATAAAAAGAAAGAGCTCATTACTGCACGTAATGGGACACACCAAGACCGCTATTAAAACACCTCCAAAAACTTCCAACACGGTTTTATGGGTTTATATGCATGCTGTAATCATGTGGTAACAGGTACATTCTTGGTAACATGTAATAATTACAGCGGGGGTCACCAACGTGGCACCCCATTTTCATTTTGCAAGAGTAGCTCTCACAAGAAAAAAACATTGGAGACCACTGACTTACAGTATTTTGCCATATTTTGGTCCTTCTGAGCATTACCGGAATCTTCTTCCTGGGCACATTGATTTCACATAGCGACATAGAAACGAACGCCGACACCTAGCGTTAACTTTTCCAAACTCAAAAATAAAAACACATCAGCAGTGATGGCAGCTCCAATACGTAGCCTTGCCTTTTTGGTAGTGGTCTGAGGCTTGTGAACACGCTGCGGGCAAGTGTGCGGTGAAGCTAGTGTGGCAAGGTGCCAATACACCAGTAACTAGTTTGATTGGCATAACAATGTTAATAATAATAATAATAACAATGTCGCTGTAGTATACACGTCACATTGTATGTAAATGGAGCGTTGTTGGTGGTTTTTGGTAGGCTTTATCGACGGAATAAGTATTTCCCATTACGTGCATTCTTAGCAGCGTCTTTTTAGCTGTTTTTATATCTTTACAACGCACAGAAAAGAGAAGACATATGTGCTCATGTCTCACGTAAGGATTGTGGATGACGGGCAAAAAATTAAAAAAAACGTTGTTTTCCTTTATGAGCTTATCTGGGATACCCAGCCCCAAATCCTCCCACTTTCACTACAGCACTGCTTCAGTACAGTCTTGATCAATAACAAGATGGTAACGATTATGCTTGTATTTGTTTCGGACATGCTTAACAAGTTACTCACATTAATTTGCACAATTCAACATGTCTGAAAAGGAGTAGGAAGAAGCAAAGCTTATTTAATCCAATAACTTCTCCATGTCTCAGCATTTACAGATAGTTTGTTTTGATGGTAACATATAACATATAACATTTGTAACATATAACATAACAGCTTGCAGAGGGGCACAATCCAATGTGTGCTCTACCCCCAGAGCTTTGAAGGACACTTTAGTGTGACATTCGTTTTAGATTCATCATTATTTAGAGGAAAAAGTATTTCAACAAAAACAACAAAAGATGTGTTACCTCGGTCTTCACGCCATCAAGTGTCCACCTGTTGATTGTCTCTGGTTCTTATATATCATGTAAGTCAGTTCTGCTCCACTCAGCATTGCTTATGAGGTGGAGATGAGATGTGCTGCGCCCAGTCTACTGTCTCCTGACTCCAGCTGTTGGAGTGAAGTGCGTCACAGCTGCGCGTTCTCCTTGGTGGTGCACGGACTGACTGACTGACGAAATCAGACGGTTGGCTCCTGCAATGAATGACAACGATAATGATAGTAATAATAATACAGATTTGCAGCTCTACATGAGCTCTGGGACTTGTGTCAACTAATAATGTTTGTGTTTTGTGTTCGTGACACTTCCACGGTGTCTCCTCTTGAGGACATTTTGCAGTGTCAATGACAATAACAAACATAATTTGCTTTGCATCATTGTCTATTAATATTTGGTTACTTTATTTAGCTACAAATAAAGGAAACAGCTTTCACTATGATGCTGTGCAATTATACACCTCTGCAAACTACAACCAGTATAATAATACCCTCTTGACAGAGCATTATTACCTTTGTAAAGGCAGAATTTGTGATCAGAGTAGATGTAGATGATTATGTTCAGATGTACCTAAAGAAATGTCCATATCTTTACATACTTTTTCCTTCACGATAATGAAAACATTGCATGTTTCTCCTTAGGTAAGCAATGGATTATATTTAATTATCTAGGAAATTACATCCACTTCTCTCTACAATTAAAATGAATAAAAATTATCTCCCCCTCCCCAAACGTCATTTTGAGCCCCAACCCCAAACAAAAACCTAACCATTGAAAATCATAATTTGTCTTTAATTTTTATTGATTTTAATAGATTTCAGTTTATATGTATTTATTTATTTTTACTTAGTTACCTATTTATTTTTATTTGTATGTATTTTTTCTTCTTTCTCTTTCCCTTTTCTTCATAACTATATTTGCTATTCTCTCTTCTTTTCATGACACTTAAGCACAAGTCGTGAACAGACTATCAGTAATTGCTGAGACATAGTGAAGGGGTATAGGATTAAATAAGCACTGCTTCTTCCTGCTCCTTTTCCAACATGTTGAATTGTGCAAGTGTAAACGTGATATTTATGAATGGAACTTGTTAAGCATGACCGAAACAAATACAAACTATCACTAATTTGATAGTAAAATTCCATCGTATCAAAAATCACACCAAAATGGATTTTTGAAATTATGTTTTGGTCATGTTTTGCTTTCAAGATGAAGGTCTGAACTAAAGATGAGCATTGAATGGTACGTTCCTAAAAATCATCCTTCAGGGTGTTTAATTCCTACATGTTACTATTCTTTGAAAAGATTAAACAACCATTCTAAACAGCACTTCATACTGTTGTCTTCCATTTAGAAATACAGTCAAACCTTTCTATAGCGGCCGCTGAAGGGAAGCGGCAAAAGTGGTTGGTGGCCATTTTGAATTTGTGCGCGCACGTATTAACATGTTCATAAAAATTTTAAATTTAGTGTTTAAAAATAATTTTAAAAATTAAATCAAAGAAGGTAATAAAATTATAAAAATATAAGTCGTGGAGAAATATTTTTAAAAATTAATTTCCATATTAGATTTTTTTAAAACACGATTTTAAAAGCAAGAAATAAAAATTTCTTGCTTTTAAAAGTGATGCCCTGGTGAACGAGCCTGAGGAATGGGCTCTAACAGGATACGCGTGAAGCAGTCATGAATGGGTGTGTACGTGAACAATAGAGTGCGGAGGAGGTGCGAAGATCGTAGTAAACTAACAATACTATATGCGGTCAAATATTGACCTAGGGATACAAAAAGGGTGTCCGCTGGCTGCGTTTGACAGGTGACCGCTATCTACAACACGCACATTTTCTGTGGGGGATTTTTGAGACAGGTTTGACTGTACTTTGTTTTTCCTTCAAGGGGCAATTTAGAGATAAATGTGTTTTCAGAAAAAAAGCCATACATAAAAGTAAGGTTTGATGTATGTATAACTGGATGTTTTCGATAGATTTTTTTGAGACATGAGGTAATGTGAGACACACTTGTATCTAGGCAAAGCAACACATTTGGAATGTGACCGTGATGTTTTCAGGCCCCTCCCATTTCCCCCTATGAAGAAAACAACCTCATGGTGATTTGGCAAGCATGCTTTTTTGATTAAAAATGTTTTGTTTTTTAAGTGTCAGAGTAAAATTTGTTCCTGTCAACTTAATCAACGATTGTGTCAAAGAAAATGGATTCAGGTAGAACAACTTATATCATCCATGTTCATGAACTACCATGGGGCGCACGGTGGTCTAGTGGTTAGCGTGTTGGCCACACAGTCACAGTCTGGAGATCGGGTTAGATTCTCCCTTGGGCATTTCTGTGTGGAGTTTGCATGTTCTCCCCGTGTGTGTGTGGGTTTTCTCTGGGTACTCCGGTTTCCTCCCACATTCCAAAAACATGCATGTTAGGTTAATTGGTGACTCTAAATTGTCCATAGGTATGAATGTGAGTGTGAATGGTTGTTTGTCTATATGTGCCCTGCCATTGGCTGGCGACCAGTCCAGGGTGTACCCCGCCTGTCGCCCGAAGTCAGCTGGGATAGGCTCCAGCATGCACCCGCGACCCTAATGAGGAGAAGCGGCATAGAAAATGGATGGATGGACGAACTACCATTGTATAAAACTTTTTCATTGATGCTAGTTGAAGATTAGCCGAGGGTGGGTTTTTTTTCTAAAAAAGGTGGCTGTGAAGTGAGACAAATGTTCTGGGGTAAAGTGAGACATGTCTCATTCAAGTTCACTCTGAAACATATTTTAAAGTAATATTACTTTCCATTTGTTAAATTTTTAATGTTATAACCATTGTACAAAAGCCATCATGCCATGAAAATACAACAGAAGGATGACCAGGGGCAAGGCATCCCTTGAGGAAATGATGAAGACAGCCACTGAGGTCAAAGCAGGAAAGAAGTCCTTAAGGGACTTCAAGGATTGGAATATAGACAAATCAAGCCTCCAAAGATTCATTAACAAAAAAGAGAAATGGAAAGTAAAATCAGTAGCCTGGGATGCAATAGCTGAGGCAAAGAGAATATTCACAGATGAGATGGAGGAGGACCTTGCTAGGCCAGGGTATGCAAGAGATCACATGATTGTGTGCGTTAACTGATATTGCCACAAGGCTTCTGAGTACCAGGCTGTTCTAGCTGGCTGTAAGGGTCTTTTGTTCTACCCGGGTAGAACACAGGACCCTTACGGCACACGACCCTGTGCCCAGACTGAGTAATAGCTGGGTCATGTGTTCTGAGCCCAGAGACTGTTTTAATCTAACTGGTTCTGTCATCTGAATGTTCACTGTCCTTCTATTGCAGCAAACAGGACTGTTGTAATGACAATTTTCCAACATTAATTTCAGCATTAAAGTTGATGCTGATTCGGATTTTGTTTAGAGTCATTTCAAGTGTTGAGAAAAAATGTGCTTATTGACCAATCCCCATGATTCTGTTACTAGTCTGACATTAGTTCTCGAATGTGTAGCTGTCAAGTCAAGCTGTCAGGAGTCTTACTGCTCCAACATGTGTGGCTAGGGTAGTTTTTAAGGGGATTACGTCAAGCTGTCTCACTTTAAACACTTGATTTTCCTGGTCCGTCTCACTTTAAACAAGGCCTGGGGCAAAGTGAGACACTTGACCACTTTCTTAAAAACAATATTTCTACTACTCTTTGAGGACTTCCATTGTGAGGTAAATACCTGTGTGTTCATGCATATGTGACGAAGACGTTCGCATCGTCTTCCACGACAGAGCGCCGTGGCCATCTTGTTTACGTATGTGTTCCACAGCGGAAGAAGATGCGAGTGTCGTCGTCACATGAACACACAGGCGACAGTGCGCAGGGATACGGCGGGAGACAGATATAACGCCGAGCGTTTTGTGAGGTTTGAGTTTTTTGAGAAGACATTTTCGTGATCCAAATGTTTTAATCTTTTGAACGCGTATTGTTTTGAGAAGCCAAACTCTTTACTTAATTGTCCCCAGCAACTAACCGGAACTATGTTCTTCATCACAAAAATCTGACTAGAACTGGATTTAGGAGACCAAGTGGGGGGTAAGTCTCTGTTATTGGGCTACAATGCTGATGGGGATGTCATACAACTTCATGTCAAAAAATCAGAACTAATAAACATAAGTGACGTTACTATGAAAATCAATAATTATGTGTAATTACTTACATTTATATGCTTTCGGCCTCGGCTCTGCCGTCTTGTCAGCTGGTGTTGTAGCTCTGCCTACCTTTTCATTTCAAGTGTGGTCGTCTACCACACCAGGTTTCGAGGGCTGTACACCCTTAGCACTTACCCCTTACCCCTCGGTTGAAAGAGAATTGGGACGCCACTTGATTCTCGTGAACGTGCAAAACCTAGTAGTAAGGGGTAAAATGAGGGCTAACGGGTAGAATTGGGATTCAGCCTTAATCTCCAAAACAAACTTTTATTTAAATTATCTCACAACAGGCACAATAATAATAACATAATAATCAGAACCATAATAACAGGGGCCACTGCTGCGACCGTAATCAGGCTAAAACTCAGCTCTGAACCCCCAAACATCACTTTCTGTCCATATGGCCGGAACACATTTATAGCAACACACGAGCACATGTTTTATTTATGTCTTAAATGGCTTTTCTCAGATTATATTTACTATATTGGGTAATGAGTGTAAAGGTGAGTATATGGGTGTTATTTTATGTCCAGAGTGCTCTAATAATGTTAAAACCTCTATTTTGAACGTCGGAAACAGGTTATCTGTGCTCTAACTACGAAAATATTCCATTTATAAAGAAGGAATCCTACTTTGCGGAAATTCACTTATCATAGTCGGGTCAACTATCTGTGATAAATGAGGGATTACCGTACTAACATCGCCATTGTTATCTGGATTTGTACAGTATCATAAACAATTGTGGGCTGCATCAGCAGCATTTGTGGGATATGCTATGGTCGTCTGCACCATAGGTAAAAATACAAATGCATTTTCTTGCATTTTCCTGGAATACGACGCTGAAACCTGCGTCCCTGTCTTCGCAATGGCTCCTAATTACTTCATAGCGGCTCCACGTCTTCTCCCGATTGACATCACGCCTTCCAAGTGTGATTCCACATCTTCTGTGAGATGTCCTGATGTCAGGCGACGGTGTGGTGGCTCCACTGTTGCATTCTTTTGTTAGACACCATAATAGGCCCAGTGGGATTTTTGTATGGAGTAGAAAATCACTCATAATGTCACCATTACGTCGTAATCACAAAAGCACTCCACAATGCCACAATTCACAGGTAACAAACGTACTCTTCCTCTGTGCGTACTCGTCCTGTCCCTCATGTCATTTTGTCTCCATCACACAGAGCAAGCAGCCCTAAATTGACTGTCAATTGTCAAAGTGAAGGCCAGTTCAAGAGCTTGTTTAACCATGACCACGAGCAAATTTTACATTCTAGAATTAGACCTCAGACACTGTTTTTGTGGTACATCATTGCTCATACAGTATATGATAATGATGACTGGTCTATAAACAGTAACTAAAAACAAAACAAAAGTGTGTGAGGTATGAGCAATATTTCTGGCTGCTGTGACATTTATTGCCAGCAGGGGTCATCACTGTCTCACAGCACACCATCTTTACCAAACAGCTTTGTAAATTACTGTTTCAATGTGAATTTATTATCAATGCCTTAATCCCCCTAAAAGCACTTGTAAATAACAAGAAGCAATTTTTCTTAAATCTTAAAATTTTTTGTGGGTATTTTGACGCCAATATATACAGATACAAAGTAACAGCTACATATTTGTGCAGCCACTTGTTGCTAGGCAGAATTAATGGGCAACATTATTTGTGCCCAATAGCCCAATAAAGCCCGACAAATAATAATTACTTAGTTTAGTTAGTTAATACGGGTACTAAAGCAACAGCAACAGCTGCACTTTGAGTAGCCTTGGTAGAATTAATGGTGCGCGAATGAGCCCAAAATAAACTAATTAATCAATTAGTGTAATAAAAAAAAGATGTGCAGATACAACTATGTAACAGCTACACGTTTGTGCAACCACTTATTGCTAGATAGAACTGATGGGGCACTGGCGTTTGTGCCTGGTGAAAAGCAGCTTCTTTGTTTTTTTTAGATACAGAGAAAAAAATGGAGATTACTGTAAATGCTTTTCATTGTACGGCAATGTTTATGTAGATATAAAGATATAGTAGCAGCTACACACTTGTTGCTGGGCAGAATTTGTGGAGCACAACTAATGACAAAGTCACACTCAAATGTGTAGCTGCACAAAAGACTCACACATGATTTTTTGTAGCCCATCAAATACAATCTATTTTGTGCTATTTTGACCCCGACCTCTTCTGTATTGTCTCCTGAGATGTGTTCAAGGTCAGTGGGAAAAATGGTGTCGCGTTGAGCATGTGCTTGAGGAAACAAAGCCAGGGCAGGCTCATTTTCAGCTAACTTGCCGTGTGAAGCCTTTTAAAAACTAGTTTCTAGCATACCTGAAGGGGCCATTTATTGGTATGCGGGGCACATAGGCCAGCTCTCCACTGCACTTAGCTTGACCACTTGGCGCTGCGTGCACCGTTTTGGCTGAGAGCACCTGAGTTCATTAAGATTCCACGCTAGGTGCAGGCTCCCGTGGTCAGACTCTGAACAAACATGGGAACAGGCAGCAGTCAAAAGTAGTTTTTTTTTTTGCAAGCACTCGGTGCATGACAAAGCACATATGGGATTCTGCAGGAGCCCTTCGGAGACCTGTGCAGTAATCCCCTTGCTGACAACAATGTCAGGCACATGTCAGGATTGAGGTGGCTACATTGATGTAGTGGTTTGTGTCAGGGGAGAAAGTGTCTAACATGATTGTGACTGAGAGAGCTTGTTCTGACTTTTGGCTTGAATATGAGGACAAATGATGGCCAAGGGTCTCAGTCACATGGTGGGGGGCTTGTTTTGATGGACCATCTGTTGTACAGGACAAAAATATGCCTCACTGTCAATTTGTATATGGGTGAAGTACCCAACGACATCCACCAGTGGGCAGTGTGGTGAAAAAAAGCCTGCAGCCATGCAGTGCTGTTTCTGGATAATTGCTCATCAGAAGCAGAATGGCCTTTACTCGTCACTTATACAGAGGTACAAGCGAAATTGTGCCATCACCCATCCGTACATATACAACATACCATACAATATGACAGGGAGGTAGACAGGACAGGATGACTGGACGATAAAAGCGGGAGAGGAAAGGGAAGAACAAGTGGAGAGGGGTCGGGGAAAAAAACAACAACTCCAAACTACAGTATGCTCCTATGGGGGAGTACAGTGTGGGACTGGCAAAAAACCTCGGCAACAAAGGCAAAAATAAGCACACTTTACAACATAAGAACTCGAACACTTTCACCAGGGGAGGGAGAAAGGGCTTTGGAGGTGTTCCAGCGCAGGCCAGCAGTCAGCCACAACAATTGCAGCCATATTTCAATCTTGGTGCCTCAGTCCGCAGGATGCCATCGCCATACCACAGCAGTTGCCATGGAGACAACTGTGAAAGGGCCCCAGACAGAGTCAACAATAAACAGGTATGCTTTTAGGAAGGGATGGAGGATCCAATGCGTCTCGGTACTGCAATCTTCTGGAGGAGTTGTTCTGTTCTAGCAGTGACATTGACTGGGGGTGGGCAGATTAGCTAGATTGTTTGGGTTACTGCGAGTAGCCGCATTCCAATAGACTAGTCTAGTCTATTACACAGACTAGTCAGCTAGTCTGTCCATTTGATCCATCAATCATGACGGGCAGCTGCTGGGCACATGGACTGCGGTCTCCGTCTTCCGAATTCTGTGATACATCATGGCAGTGCTGGGTAGCGGAGATTGGAATTCTGCCTAGCAACAACTGGCCAGGCAAACGTGTGACATGAGTAGGGAAAATAGTCACAGCAATTTTGTATTTCTAAGTAATTTTAATTTAATTGTAGCAGACATTTTCACATCACACAAAGAAAAACAAAATAAATAAAAAAGATGTAATTGTCTGTGTAGCTCCAAGTATAAAACTCCCTCAAGTCATTAAAAAGTGGCACACTTCCAAAAACAGAAAAGAGGACAATATGTCCTCTGTAGTCTAGAACTCTGTTTAAAAAAAACACATAAATGTGTAACACATTTGAAGTCAAGTCAACCACAGTGCAGTCATCTCTTAAGACTGAATCCCAGTAAAAACAAAACTTTATATTAGTTTGTTGAACACATCTCATGGGATGATCCAGTTCTGCCAAACTGCCTTGACAGAAGATATTCTATCCCAGAACAAGTTCTCCACACTTCTGATCACAGCGTCCGGATTCAGTCGGGATTGGAGTGTTGGAGCTATTTGAGCTGATGGTGGCGGTTGGCGCTGCTGCAGGCTTCCAGTCCGGCTGATAAAAGTGGATGTCGAGCCTCCGAGCCCAGTTTGCAAACACCATCTTCTCTGTGATGAAGCGATGGTGGCTCCCTTGCCGGCTTCTTTCGTGGGACAGGTACATGTGGCACTCGGTGGGGCCGAAGGGCTTGTAGTAATGATAGGGCACCGAGCGATGGGAGGGAGATCTACAGTGCATGAGAGGAAATTTACCATTTTATTGTCAGTAAACGCTGGCATACCTGTATTTCCACCTTTTTCCATGTTGCTGTTCTGTATAAAGGGCACTGACGCAGAATGGGGTGGGGGTGGGGTGGGGGTGGGGTGGTGGGTGGGGGCCGTAGACGACCTGTTTTTTCTCCTGGATCGTATCAGAGCCGTAACAGAGGCAGGATGATGTCACACTAGACACTTACTTATCCCACCCTGTTGTGTTGAAAACAATCGTCGCTGTTTGTATTTTCGCCCACCACTTATAAAAACAGCAGGTTTCACTACATATCTTACAATACTCAATAAAATTTCTCGAAATTTTAAAATAAAGCCTGGAGCTGTATGTACTGTATATGGGAAAGCAAATAGTTATCTATTGATGCCTGAGACAGAAATCTGACAGATGTGTTCAAATACAGTATCTGAAAAAAAGGGGGCACTCCACATCGCAGTTCGAATTTCGCTACTTCACTTTGCCACTGTTTGTCAAACATATCTATCCATCCATTTCCTATGCCGCTTATTCTAAGTAGGGTCGCAGCTGACTTCGGTCGAGAGGCAGTGTACACCCTGGACTGGTCGCCAGCCAATCACAGGGCACATATAGACAAACAACCATTCACACTCACATTCATACCTACGGACAATTTAGAGTCGCCAATTAACCTAGCATGCATTCTTTTGGAATGTGGGGGGAATGCAAACTCCACACAGAGATGCCCAGCGGAGATTCAAACCCAGATCTTCCCGATCTCCAGATGTGTGACTGTGTGCTAACCACTTAGTCACCGTGCGGCCTTGTCAAACATACAGTATATACATGAATAAATCATGCTGTTTTGTGGTTGAATACGGCCTATTATTAGTTAAAAAATTATGCATATTTAATCAAATTGGATGTATTTTTGGCCTAAAGGCTTTTATTGTAGGTTTAAATGATCAGGCACAATGATAATAACAAAATAATCATGATAATAACACGGCCCGCTGTTGTGGACATAACTCACGACAAGCTAAAACTGAACTCTGAACCCTTGACGTCACTACCTGTCCGCCACTCAGTCTGTTTCGAACACATTTACTGTGACGCACATGAGGGCGAGTTTTATTTATGTCTTAATTTTTCCCTGAATGTCAAGGTGACCAAATGGGTGTTATTTCATGTCTAGAGGGCTCTTATAATTTTTAAAAAAAGTATTTAGAAGATATACAGGTTTTCTATGCCATAACTACGAAAATATTATATTTAAAAAGAAGGAATCCTAATGCACAGAAATTCACTTATCACAGTAGGGTCTTGGACCAATTAACCGCGGTAAATGAGGGATTGCTGTACATTTTTCACAACTTTACAAGCTTTACAAGCTCTACACTGACTACTCTAAAGTATATCCTCGTGTAATTTTTTAGAGTCTTGTCCCTTAAAAATTGTTACTGAACCATCCACACTACACGGCGACAAAGCATCTCTTGACTTTGTTCTGTTGCCATTGCAGGTTGAAAACATCATTAAAGATGAACGAGGCAGAGGAGGGCACCATAAAAAAAAAATCAGAGCGGAGCTGTTACAGAATAAACCATCTGCTCCTCTTCATGCACTATTTGTCATGAGTGGCACAAACAGGAAGTGACACATTTAAAGTGGGATAGTAAATGGCAGATAAAAAATATTTGTGGAGGATCACTAGCGTTGTATGGTCACAGTTCTATAATTTAATGCCTATAATTTATAGCTGTTTTATTTGTGCCAATACGTGTCTGTATTTGTGTAAACCAACTCTTCTATTCCTGAACCGCTGCACACAAAAGGGTGAAAATTTGTCAAAACATCCAAGTCCACTGTTATTTTGCCGTGAGCTACAACATACGACGATGCTATTACTGACCCTATAAGTGGGATTGACTTGAAATTTTTCACACAGCTCACTTTCACACAAAACACAGGGATGGATGGATAGATAGATAATTTATTCATCTCCAAGAGAAATTCTTTTTGCACCTATTTGGATATAAGACATTGTCGTTTGTCTAATGATTATAAAACTATGAGGATATCTGTATTACATGTATCCTAGCATGTCTTCCAGAGCATTTTGACCACAACCTATAGGGGGTGCCACAAAAAGCAATTTTCAGTGTTATTCAGAAACGATAGTAATGAGATCGTACCTGCAGAAGTCAGGTGGCACCATACCGTACACGTTGACCCTGTCACACAGCTCCAGGGCGATGGCCATTGTGAACCACCCGGTACTCAGCCAGGAGTTGGAGCTTTTCCTGGAAAAATAAGAAAGACGTTTACATTGTGTTGACAAATCAATTACAGTGTAATTACATTCAATATAAAAACTGCATCAATAGTCTCCATTTTGTACCACATCTCACAGACAAAACACATGAAGGGTTTACCTTTCAATGCCAGTCTCTTTTTTGAAAAGCTCATCAAACGACACCATTTTGAGTCTGGAAATTATATAAACTTGAAGGCTGGGCAGCTGCTGGTTCAACATCTTCAGAATGTTGAACACATGGCCTCGACCATCCCGCTTCATACAGCTGCTTGGCCCCCAGAAGATGAACGTTGTCCCTTGGCTGGCGTTGAGCAACTCCTGCTGTCCCTGCAGCACCCTCTGCAGGCTGGAATGCGCCACGACGCGTAGGCTAGTGCGCTGGCCGACATCCTGCTCATAGCCAATGCTCGGGGCATCATTCATGCGGATGACGCATTCTGAGTGGTCGATTTCTTTGCCCCTCTTTCCGCCGCCGAGCTGGCCGGAGCTGGTGATGAGGGCGCATGTCTTGCAGTGCATCTTCAGAGTCTGTTCAAGGCCAAACACATTGGCTTTAATTACAGCTATTGTCTGGAATCAACATCACCGTAAGTGTAGGGGTGCACACACTGTACTTTTTAAGGTATAGTGTGTATCCCTAGAGCCTGTTTATGAGCACCAAATGAAAAAAAATCTATAATCTCCCTCACTTGTTTACTCCACTGTTGAGAAAACAGGCGCTTAAACGGTCACTTTTGAAGTTATGGCTTTTCATGACAATGAAGGAGAAAACCTTCCTCATGGACATGATACCGTCTCTGACCTGCCCCTAGCTAGATGAGCCGGCCCTTTACATACGCCCACCGCTTTGTAAAAAACAGGCTTTGCTACACGGCTTACAATTCAGTCTGGAGTTCTGCCAACTATCCATCAGTCAGCTACAAACGTGGAAGCTGTACGTTTGATAATATTATTTTTCTTTTATGATGTTGTTGTTAAAATGTTACTGTAATGTTAGCACTGGAGCTCACATACTGTAGCTATGCCAGTTTGTCCTACACATGGATCTGGATGCTGAGATCAGATGTACTGTATGTGTAAAAAGTAGATCAAGTGCACAATTGCGCTTCTTGGAGCCACAAATAACATTGATGATACAGACACACAAAATGGCGTGTTCCCAGTAGGTCATACTTTAAACTGAATAAATTCCAGGATTTTGGCCATTCTGGGACTTCTGAGACTTATTGTTGCAAAACGTATATAACCATGAAATCATAACAGCCTGTGACCTGTGTGAATGAAGCTTGATGCATTCATATGATTATAGTATGCACTACAACATCAGTCATAAAATGCCCCTGATGGAAAAAAAAAGAAACATAAATACACATGCCTAGTGCAGCTCCAGCAAACGGTAAGCAGTAATTCCTCGAGTTGGAATCTATATTCCTTTTAGTCCTTTTAGTGTTTTTTGTCTCTTAATCTTTTATGGTTGGCACATGAATTATGAATATATAAACTACAGTTAAGTTGGCTCCCAAAAAGAGATTATCTGTCATTCTAACAGAGTTACAGTACAAGGAAGGAACAATGAGGCCGCTTTAAATGTATTGTTATTCTGGAGCTGTTCCTCCTGGATTTAAGATGCTACCCACAATGTAGCTGCACTGTAAGAGCTTAAAGCGGTAGAAATGATTATTACCGCAGAGATCTCTCTGAAACTAGGGCAGGGCCTTAAAGTCACAAAAGGACATTACACATGCATACCTGCACTGTGCACACCTAAAGGATGGCAGAATACCAATTAGATTGACTTTGTATTACAAATGTATCCTCTTCATGTAAGTACGGGGCTGCAGACTATTTTCAGTGTAGGAATTATATATACAGCAAAGCAAAAAGACAATTTCAGAGAAAATCAGGGGATTACAACTGAATATTACATTATAAACTAGAAAAACACTTGAAGAGGGCAGACCTCCGCCAATTGCCATAGTTCCCCCCATATTGTGATATACACCATAAATATTAGCCTTACATTTATTCTGTCCACATATTTAGATTCCTTGATCATGAAAACATACCATTAGCAATTGGATTCATAATGATATCAATATTAGTCCAGTAGTTATTCACAAAAATTGCATTTTTCATAAGGGCAGTTTTCTTCTGGATCTGTCTTCATAGCTTTTGAAGATACAAAAGATACAAGCGCTGAGCTGATGCTTTGTGCGGAGGTAATAACACTTTTCGAATCACATATGCAGACATACTAAGTACTCTCTATTTTACGGTATGGACTAAGGGTGTCACAATAGGACAACCAGAAGCCGATCAGACCGTGAACTATGGCATCGTTACTGTGAATGATAATCACATAATATGGATGTGGCAGTGCGGAAGGCAGGATTGGCGCCACACATTGTGCACAAAAGTGCTTTATGCACACTATAAACCTTGCGATCCAACCTACTTAGGCATCACTCGCTTGTGACATGTGTTTTTTTTCATCAGAGTTGAACAGTGGCCGCTGTGTTAATGTCCAAGCAGAAGCTGTAGTAATTCTATATTTGTCCAAAGTTACTTAATATTTGTCATATCAAAACACGATCGCTGCATGTGACTTTTATCAAAATGTGTATTTCACTACTTCTTGGTACTGCAGTCTTAGCATCATAGGAACTGTAGTGATTTTAGCATAACCATAAAGCTAATATACTGCAATCTGCAATCTATTTTACGTGTCTTTACATAACTACACATCAACACAAATGACGAGTAGTAGCATCTACAACTGCCGTCATTACTTCAATTTTATAATTTTTGTTTTTGTTTCAATTTATGGAGCTCAAAAGTGAAAAGCATCATGCTTCAGTCATGAATGCAAAGTTTTAAAACATTTCAAAATGTGCCTGCATTGTTTTGTGACTCAGTTAAATCGAAACATCTGTTTGTCCACTCCTATATTTTGTCATTGTAGTTTTCTTAAAAGTAATGTTAAAATATCGCCTCATCTTGTGAGCTCCATATCGTGTATCATCTCGTCTTGTGAGCTAAGTGTATCATGACACCCCTAGTACAGGCCTATTAAAAGAGTATGATTAGTACAGCTGTATTATAATAAAGATTTATGTCTCTTCACTGTCCCGTGACATGAGATTCCCGGCTCCCTTTGTTTATCTTACTAATTTTGGGCCCTGTGAATCTCCAAAACATCACCTTTTATTTGCTAATTTTGTAATAAGATCCAATGATGCCCAGTCTTGATTGACACTGTCAACGAGGCAACAACAGGTTTATTATAATGGTTGTACTTTGCTGAGATGTACAACTGCACTTCGATCATGTGATTTCTCATATTTTGTCCTTCTGAAAGGTAACCTAAATTAAAAAAAACAACCAGTTGTGGTCAACCATTGTGGCAGCGACCCATATTTTGCTGCTTGTGTAATGTAACGTGTATAATATTTTTAAAATACATATACCGGTATCTATTGTATCCTGAAACAAGTTTGTTTTAAAAAGGTAAGCTTCAAACATTCAAGGAGAGTTACATTGAAGTACCTCACATGTTTACACACAATTCAAAATCTCTGAAAAGGAGTAGGAAGAAGCAGAGCTTATTTAATCCTACCCCTTCTTAATGTCTCAGCAGTTACTACAGTAAAGACCTTTACTTTAAAATAAATCACATTTGGGCAAAATGTACATTTATGAAACAGCAAAGTTAGTGAAATGCAGAATTTAAAGTTTTTGCACCACTGTAAATTAAAATCATCTTTGTAACTACTACTTTGTAACATCTACTTGTGTATCTTGCTTGCTGCTGTAACAAGTGAATTTCTCCGCTGTGGGATAAATAAAGTACAAATACAATACAATACAAATAAACAATTCCTGGTGCAGCTCTTGTATTGCAGGGTTACAGGTGCAGGTGTACTGAATGAAATGTCTGACACAATGGCGTTAAAGGGGTGCATTGAGTTGTACTAAAATAAGGATGGGTACTTCAAGGTGGAAAAGCAGCTGCAATATCCAAAATAATGTGCAGACGTGCGTATTATTTACCTTGCGGTCGATGACACCTGTGTAGCCCTCTAGTGTTGCTGAGACCAGGGGTCTCTGTGATATCTTTGGCTTCTCCGTGGCAGATACAGGACCTTCTGCATGGCGGGATGATGGTGATGACGTTGATCTACCACCAGATCTTTTGTTGTACACCAACATCAAACTGGTAACCATGGTGATAATGATGATGCCACTAACTCCTTGGCACTGGAGAGACAGACAGAGAGACAGACAGACACACATTTTGTTGAGTCCTTATATATACATATTATAAATTGTACAAGGTATATATGTAAAAAAGGCACATCAGAGGCACATTTTCCTGCAGGTCTCATTTATAATTACCATGCGCATCCTCATTTTCCTCCACAAAAGCAGGAAGTCTTCAGCTTATCATGGCCAAAACCTCGGGACTCCTCAGAACGCATGAGTGGGACCTCAGTGCGCTGCTTGGAGAGAAGCTGCTCCACTGATGCTCTCCCACCCCTTACTCATGCAAATTGCCCCACTCCGCTCTGCTCCCCGTGATCCTAAACACCTCCGTATCTAACTGCATCTGGACCTAGTGTGTCTGGGTTCATAGGAGTCCATGTGTATATGTATAGGCAACTACAATGTATCCCCCCCAGACATCTTCTGACATGCACTCTAAAAGATGAATGGGTGAAGAGGGCAGGTTTATATGACACAAATCGACCAAAATGTTTTCAAAACAACACCCTATTTCACATGGACCTGCAAATAGGACTGTAATATGCGTGACTGTCCTTCATCTGTGCTATTTTATATTTGATGTATGTAAATAATGTGTCTCTGCTGGACACATGCCGTAATAAATACACAGTATGCCACAAAGGTGAGTAAACCGGTGACGTTTCAGCAAGTATTTTTATGACATTATATCTTCTCATGGGACAATACTGTAGAAATTAAATATGGATATGGGTTAGAGTAATCAGTGTACAACTTGTACCACAATATAGATTTACTATTCATGGAAAATGACTCAACACACAGCCCAGCCATTATCATCTAAATAGATGGCAACACAAGTGAGGACAACTCATAGTGAACATGTCCACATGGTATCCATTATTACATTAAATACTTGAAGTGACATGGATATGAGGACAAGTATGCTGAAACAAGCAGCAGAGGCAGTAGAGCGATGGAAAAGGGTCCAGCTGGTTCTGCTGTGATACCAATCTATTTATAGCATCAAAGCCCAAGTGCATCACATATTGTTGAACGCACATTCCAAAAGACATTCTGTCAAAGATCAGGAAAATGACAACATGTACCCTCCCTAGATCTATCAGACTTTAAAACAAATAATCCCCTCCTATACTTTCCATATTAACATATTGTTGTCATAAAGGTGAGATATAGCGGTTATTATCTTGCTATTAAGGAGATCATGCCTGGCAATCACAAATACAGTAACATCCAGGTTGGATCACAATATGAATCACCTCCCATGCACTCTAGTCTCAGCGTCACTATACTCATCTATCCAAACGCAGGCGCCATTGGCTCAGTCTGAGGATTTGGGCTTCGGAACCCAATTTTGAGACCAGCTGTGGACAAAAAAAAAATGGTAGCTAGTAGTTGGAGAGACACTTGTCTGCTTCCTGACTACTGTCGCCCTTGAGCAAGGCACTGAATCCCCACCTAGTCTCAGCTCAAGCGTGTTTGTCCCCTCACTTTTGACATCTCTTCTTGCATGCTTGCGTGTGTGTGACCTGGTTCTGTGTGGTGTGAAACACAAAATATACAGCGTAGTGTAAGTAGAATTTCCCCTTCAGGGGTTATAATTAGTATAACATCAATGCCTGTAGATTAGTATTTGTTTTATTCGCCCTGGTTAGTTTTCATTGTGAGTTCAGACTCAGAAATAGTTTTCATTGTTTCATTGTTTGTTTTGCACACCAGAACCATGTAAGTCTTTGTTTAAAAAAAGAGGAGGGAAATATGCAATGTTCCCCAAAGCCCAACAGGGGTCAGTGTTTCTCTGTGACTTCCATTTCCAAGCACAAACAAAAGCTGTATTATTAATACAATTTTGAAAAATGAATAGCATAAATGACAGTTTGCCAGTTCCTCTATTTAGCACCCATTATTACTGCTTCTATCCACATTTAAGGCAGTAGTTGATATAAAGGCGTGAAACAAGACCGGAACAAAGAAAATGCTCCGGCGGACCCTTTAAGGCCATTTTGGAATAATTAATGACGTCGAGCTGTAAACAAGACTGACGCTCCAAACTGCGTGGCCGAAGCGAGCATCCTCTGGTGGACCCACCGACCGAGACCTCGCCAGTGCCGCCTGGTCGCCGCGGTTTTGTTTCGGCTGACGTCCACGGCAGTTTCCCCACTCGACTCGTCTTATGCAGTCCCTGGGTCCAGAACGCATCGGTCCCGCTTGAGTGTCATGGCTCGGAAGACGGACATTCCCTCCATCTACTACGGTGAGTCTTTTGTTGTTTGTCGACTTCCATCACACCCGCCACTCTTCTGCAATAACATCGTTAATCCTGCCTGGTGCTCTCGTTGCTTGACAGTCAGCAGTGAAGGAATGTTAGCAGGTTGCTAAAGGACAGACGCTAATGTTACATTGTCCGTATTTATTAAAACATGTTATCCGTGCTTTCAGCAGGGCGCACGTTCTCTTCCTGGCAACTTTAAAACAAACTACTACAATTAGTTTATTATTAAAGTTATCTACCATATAGCGGGTGCTCTGTTTATATATGTATATGTATAGTATGTCTTGAACGTTACACATATTTTTTGCTCCTTTTGGTAAAACGGGTAAGGCACCTTTGTTGCATTGTGAGTGGTGACATCACAATTGTAGGCGCCAACAATCTAGTTAAGCAGTTTCTGCATTTCATCGCAATTACGGAGTGAACGCACCACTGATGTTCTCACACACACAAAAAATTAAATTCCAAAAGTAATAGATTCCAAGAGTGAGCTGATAAATTTTATAAACATGTGTGTGCCTGTTTTGATCAAAGGCAGAATTCATTGAATGTTTCTTCGATTTCTTTTTAAAATCAGGTTTATTGGTTGAATTTTGATGGAACACTGTTTACCTCTAGCATTGTTCTGTAGCTAAAACTATTACTATTAATACCAGCTACTACCATGATATTGCCCCCCCCCCCCCCCAAAAAAAAACATACTGAGGAATTTGTGAGCTACTGTGTTGTATGTTGCATCCTTCATGTGACATTTGTTTAAGCACAGAACGTCTGGTTTTGGATTAAATATGCAGTTAGACGTCCTGTGTATTAGCTTGTCTGAGTGATAATGTTCTATATCAAAACATTATAATCCCTTATGACCACCAGATGCCACACACCATCCACCATGTCTCTTTTTTTCACAACAAAGGGTGGCCCACACTGAAGCTAGTAACTCTGCAGTGGCTTTATTACATCATGTTTTTGTTCATAGGGAGTGCTGGAACCCGACAGATTTTACTTCTTGTCACTTGGCATTAGTCCAGCATTTGTCAACTATGGACAATGACGTAATATGTCCTCAGGATAAAGCGATTGGCCAGATAGCCAATCCATTTCTCACAGCTAATCAATCCAACCCCAACTATACTATTTCTTTTACTGCAATACTTCTGACTTGAATCACAAGTGGAGGTGTAACGGTATGTCATAAAAACGGTTCGATATGTACCCCAGTTTGGTTCGGTTTTTTTTCGGTGGAACAAAATCAAGGCATAGTTCAGCTTTTGTGTAAAAAGACTTAATGATTTTCAAAATGAAAAATAAATTGCAAACTGTTTGTTGGTAATTCTAAAAGAAAAAAAATTGTCTATATATATTACATCATTTTCTGTTATTTTTTTTCCTATTCCTGCAAAAATCCTTTTTTTGACAAGCATCTTTTGCTTCGTAAAGCGAATGAAAAAGCTATGGACCTTCAAGATTGAAGCATCTAAATTACCAGATGCTTTTATTAGTATATTTCTGCCTCTAGTCCCTTGTGTCTTGTCAGCATCGTTCTTGTCTTCCACATCATTATCATCTCATTCCACCTTGCAGTCTCGCTCCCAAGTTGTGCATGACAATTACAGTAGTAGCTCCGCTGTGTCTGAGTGACACTGCACCGTTATCATGATGCAGAGAACAACTGTGCGTCTCCGCGTGCTGACCCTGTGACCCCTCTCACTTCTCATGACGGCATGCTCTGCCAATCATGTCTGTAACCTGTCAACACTGGTCTTGACTAGAATTTCAATTTGGCGTTGAAACAAAGAGAGATTAAGAGATTTAAAAAAAAAATGGATGCAGAATCAGTTCAAGCTAGGTCATCTGTCTTCACTTAAATCACGACAGTCACATTTAAGATTGGTGTAAAGGTGTAATTTCCTCCACAGTCAGCGTGACAGCCTCTGTGTTGGCTCAGTGTGAGGATTTAGGGAAGCTGCCCATGCGAGAAATTTCTTAATTAACTGTGCACCAGACTTGACGCTTTTTTTTTAAGTGAATGGAACAAATAATTGGTCACGTCCTATACCCTGTCCCTGAATGATAATATTGTCATTTCAGTAATAGACCATCCACAGGATTCTTAATTCAAGGGTACAGTATACTGTAGACCTTTCCTTACAGTATAACAAGAAACAAGCATAGACACATGGCATCATCATTTAACTCATATAAAACAATTTTTCAACAATTTTAAATACCTCTAGGAGGTCCCACATATGTGTTTTCCAAAATGTAGCCTTAATGCTGGAATTTAGACAGTTTAAGGGGCTATCCACACAGAAAAGTTTTCAAGTCAAAACAGTAAATTATTTATCGTTTCAGACTTTCATCCACACGAAAACGGCATTTTGGGTGCCCTGAAACTGTATTTTTTGAAAACGGCTTCCAGAGTGGGACAATCTTAAAATGCCGGCTGGTAGTTTCCATGTAAACAGCCGATTCGCTTTTTTACAGAAATTATAACGTCACCGACCTGTCGCCGTCACGTGACCAGAAGTGAGCTTTGACGACCTTTGGATGGACATTACTCACCTCAGTCATTTCACTTCGTCATAGGTCTTGATGAACCTTGAAACCCAGAAGACGACGTCTGCACATCTGTTTACAGCGCCACACGTATATGTGCCTTCTGTATTACAACGTTTTCATCCAGTGACGTGTTCCTGTCTGGATGCAACTATTTACTAGTACGTCACAGTGTGGATGCAATTTTTTTTCAACCCACCAAAAAAATATACCAGAAACGTTCTCGTGTGGACAGGGCCTAAAATCGCTTTTAGTAAGCGCTACTGCAAACACACCGTTTTGTGTGCCTGTAGCTTTAATGCCAATGAGCTGTGCTTGTCCACACCTGTCTCTGACGGTGTGTGCATCCAAGAAGCACTATTGTGCACTTTCACACCTGCCAGCATTTTTCGTACACTGCACTAGATGTGCAATGATTCCTTGAATAATTCGAGTAGGATTTTTTTTTCTGCCTCGAGGAATCACCGACGTGCTTACGTCACCCACGCAGAGGATGAAGAAGGGAGCGGTTGTTTGAAGGCACGGGAAAATTGAAGAGGCGAGAGAACGCGACAAGACAACGAAAGAGAAAGAAAACAAAATGTAAAAAACAGACAGAAAATGTGGCTAAACAGCAAGTTGAACACTGTAGCGTGTATCCGTTGTAACGCGGCACTAACTTACCACAGCAGCACATCTTGTATGTTGCATCATCTCCTCCTGAATGGAGTGTAAGAGCCGAGACAAGGTAAATTTAACATAGCACAAATCAGTGAGATTAAGGTTACCTTACTAACATAACGTTAGTCGTGTGGCGGGTAGGGCTGCGCAATATATTGATATTTAAAAAATATTGATATTTCTTTTAAGCACGATATCAAAAGCAAACATAGTTCATATTGATATAGACTGGATTTGCGTTGTTCTCTTGTATGTTGACACGGAGGTCTGTCTCGCTCTGCTGTGTGTGTCAGAGCTCCTCCGCGAGGCTGCTGCCCGTCCCCCCTCCGTGCTCCGTGCTAGATCTGGTGACATTCCAAAACCTCTCGGTGACATATTTTCTCAAAAGCGACTAGCGACAAATGTAGCTACTTTTTCTGGCATCATTTGAGAGTTTCTGGTATTTGGGAACTTAAAAGTGAAAGTAAAGCTCTCGCTGCACACTGCAGTGGAAATCCACGCACCCTCGAGGCGTGATGCCACCGGGTTGGATCTCGTCCTGTTTTACAGAGCGGGATTTCAAACGAAAATGTGTTTTAATCTTCATTAAATGACTACTCATTACACTCAACGCTCATTGGGACTCGGTCACTTACCTGTCAGTATGTCAAAACGTGTGATGGAAGAACGATGTGTGATAAATTAAACAAGTAGTCCTAACTACAAGATAAAAGGGGGAGTAAAATATTACAATTATTTTATTTAGATGAAGGGAAGGCCAATTTTAAATTAATAAACTAAGAATCAAGTTTATTTGTAGTTCTAAATGTAATGAACGTGTTTTTATTGACTTTTTTGTCACTCCTATGAAGTTCTGCTTTCTAAAAAAAATAATACTGTTCAAAGAAAAGGTATTTTTGAGTTGTTGCTGACATTTAAAAAATTCATCTTAAACGGGGCACTTTATTTCATATGTTGTTCTTTTGTGCTTTTGGTATTAGCTGAGGATTTGAGTGTAGCTCAAGGTTTGTTATAAAGAAGACTGATGATTATATTCAACTTTTTATATATTTCACAAAGAGAAAGGACTTTTATTTTAACGGCTATATATAGTAATTTTAATGAAACTACTTCACATGCATATTTGACTTTGACATTGTCTAAACTCACTTTGTGGAAAAAAATATCAAGATATATATCATATTATATATTGATATTCAACATTAAATATATTGGGATATGAGTTTTGCTCCTTATCGCCCAACCCTAGTGGAGGGCTAGCTTTCCTCTTAATGAAATATATATATATATATATATATATATATATATATATATAGACATTTTGTGTGTCTGTATGTTTTTTTTCTCACTGTATGGTTTTTCGGCACTACTGTATGCGCTATAGCTGATGTAATGTGAATTACATGTACTACTGTGTGGGATCCACAAAGTTCTAATCTTCTGAGAAGATCAAATACATTGTTTTTGGTGCCTGTTTCCCAAGTTTATTAGTTTGTGTATGATTGTATAAATGAGAGGCATTAACTGAAATTTCTTTATAGAAAGGCGCTTTATAAAAGTAAGTACATTTGTTTGTATTCACTTACAGCGCAGCCTTGCCGCATCCAATATGGCGGCGACATTGACTTAAGCCTCACCGCTTGATGCGGCGTGTACGGATATGGTGACAACAGCTCTTCCTGTTTCCCAGCGTGCTTTGCTGCACTGTTGTTGTAAAAAGCTGCTAAGTTACACGTTTAGGGCTCACATAGTTTTTTATTCAGCATTATTCATTGGTAGTGTCTTGTCTGTTGTTATCTACCTATTACGTTGCTGTTTGATGTTTTTTTTAGCCCTTTCCTTAAAGACACCATGAGTAAGAATGATATGTGGAATAGTAACCCCCTCACTCCCCCCGCAATTTGTGAGTGGTAAGGTCATTGTGAGCTTTGTTGTTACTCTGTTTGCTAAATAAAGAGTTACTTTTTCCTCACAGGCTTGTGAGTGACACAGTATTAACTACATGTTTCAACAATGTTGCAAATTCAAAAACATTTCATACTGGGGATCATCTTATTTTAAAACAACGATTGATTAGTGCTGGCCTGTCAGAAAAAAGTGTCAAATGGTTTGGCAATTATCTTTCTGATCGATCCAAGTGTGTACAGGCTGAGGGGTATACATCAGGTCTATTGAAAGTGTCTAAAGGTGTACCGCAAGGTTCTGTTTTGGGACCACTTTTGTTTATTTTATATATTAATGAAGTTGATAAAACTGTGTTAGATGAAAAGTTTCATTTCTATGCTGATGACACGGTCTTATATTGCGCAGGAACTACACCTACTCAGGCTATTTTTAACTTGCAGCAAGCTTTTAATTTGCTTCAGAAAGGCCTCGTTGACTTAAAACTTGTCTTAAATGCAGAGAAGACTAAAGTAATGTTGTTTACAAATGCTTGGAAATCTAATTTAAAAAATCTGCCTAATACTATAACACTACAAGGTTCTCCTATTGAACGTGTGTCAACCTATAAGTACCTTGGATTTTTGCTTGATGAAGCACTTTCTTTTGCCCCGCATATTCAGCAGCTGGCAAAAAAATTAAAAGTAAAATTGGGTTTCCTTTTCAGGATAAAATCATGCCTTTCTTTTGCTGCCAAAAAGAGGTTGGTGTCTGCAGCATTCTCATCAATGTTGGATTATGGTGACATTTTATACATGCATGCGCCAGTTAAGGCCTTACATGCCCTTGATACTGTTTACCACGGTGCTTTAAGGTTCATTACAAACCTAAAATCCTTCACACATCTGTGTGTTCTTTATGATAATGTCGGCTGGTCTTCCTTGTCTTTACGCAGGCTGAAACATTGGTACCTCTTTGTATATAAAGCTAAGCTCGGACTGCTGCCTAGGTATATATGTGATTATATTTTGCCCAGAGAAACTGATCGCTATACCTTGAGATCTGAAGACTGTGTGTGTGTGTGTGTGTACGAATGTCTGATGTAACCTGTAAATTGTGCTGCCTCTTGGCCAGGACACTCTTGAAAAAGAGATTTTTAATCTCAATGAGGTTCTCCTGGTTAAATAAAGGATAAAAAAAAAAATAATTTTGTGACCTTGGCGCTAAAAGCTCTATATCGGCTTTCAATGTAGGGATAAAAACGATACCAATGTTGGCTGATATCACACTTTTATGCCAATATATACATAATGTATATGTATATATACCTGTGTGTATATATATAATTTTTTTTTGGGGGGGGGGGGTCTTATCGTTATCTATTATGTATTATTCTGACTATCACAGGAACCATGACATGGAATGCAGGAAGTGAACAACATGTACTGTACTAGATGTAGAATAGATGGGGGGGTAGGGTTAAATAAGCTTTGCTTCTTCCTACTCCTTTTGGACATGTGGAACTGTGAAATAATGATTCATGAGATGTATTCCATTGTAACCTTCATGTTCAAATAAACTAAACCAAACCAATATCGATATTTTCGGACAAACCTACATATTACTGTTAGAACATTATTAAATTGCATAATAGGGGACCTTTCAAGTATTACTTATAAGCCAGAAGCGGTCAGAGAGTGGCACTGATCACCCCATTACTATTTCTCCCAGTAGCTCACACCATGCCTCCACAAAAAGCTCCATTAGTTGAGGCATTGAACACTGAGACGGCACAGTTAACCTCCTTAATTGAGTTGTCTCACACGTGTTGAAACAACACAATAGATGGGTGCTGATTGACTGTGACATGCAGTGGACATTATACTGTTTATACTGAACAGTATAAGGTTAATATTTTTGTTAGCTACATCCAACTGCTGAGCCTGGTTTCCCACAGAAGGAGGCAAGGTCACATGACAGCAACAACGCTTTACTCCACGGTGCAGAGCAGCAGGCTCACTGTCAGCGGCTGACACTCTGAAATGCTAACAACGCTCCTCTTGGGGGTCAAATCCCAACCTGGATCCCTGTGTTATTTTTTTCCAAGAGGATGTCAGCTCTTTTTCTCCCTTTAAACCATACACTGTTGGAGTACTGTACTGAGATGATCCAATAGACTTAAAAGAAGCCAGATTGCTGACTACACCAGCCTCTAAAGCCTGCTAATATTTGAAAAGATCCCTGTGAGGGGATGCCACTAAGTAAATTTAAACCACAGATCCAGGATGCTGAGGTCTTGTCTCAGTAAGGAGACAAGAACTTAAAAGGTTGTGCTTTTCTCTGGAGGGAGACAATATGTGCAAGGATACAGAAAGGGCAATGGGGAGAAAAAAAAGGATGGATATAATCTTGATACATCCTTAATGTTTGGCGAGGGGAAAAAAAGAGCCATCTGGTGCCTCTTAGCCGCAGTGATTGCTTCCGAGATGGACTCCAACAGCAAGTGTGGGAGACTTGTGTGGTTGTGGTGTGTGTGTGTCCATCCTAGTACACAAAAAGTGAAATGCTCTGCACATTTGGTGCAAATCCTCAACAGTGGTTCTCAGCATGGTATTAACTTGGTACACTTTCACAAAAGATGTTTACTTTTGAAAAGTAGTATGCTTTATTTGGTGTGAGCCAGTGCTTCTCAAATAGAGGGGGCGGAGAACTGCCAGGGGGGCGTGAAAGGCAGGGAGGTCTTTGAAAAATAGTGCAGACCTGCCAACATGTTTGAATTTGTCGTACTCGGCCTGCAAGTTGACTCTTGACTGCGCTTATATGCTCCACTGCTCTTCATTTGTTGCATTTCTCTGGTTTCAGTTTTGAGGTCAGTCTGTACAGTACAGATAGATAAATAGATATTGTGAGTTTCTCAATACTACTTCAAATCCGGTGGGGGGGGCATGACAGAAAGTAATTAAGAACCACTGGTGTAAGCTATTTTTTAAAGACACCCTTATTTTGTTCACACAAGTAAACAGGATAGCGCTCTTATTTTGAAGGCCGGAAGTGTGTTATGTGAATTGAGAAGGTTCCGTGACTGTTGCTAACAGAGACGTACTCTGCTGTGCCGATAATAAACTTGCCTAGCCGTAGCCTTAGCTCCCATCCTTTATTTACACCCAACTTCCACATCAGCTAGCATCCTGAAAGCCTGGCTTACATTGGCATGAAACAGATGTCATTTATTGTTTGACTTCCTTAATTCTGATTGTTTAGAGGAAGTTCAACATCAAAGACGAGGTACTTGTGTTATTTCTACACCATGAATGTGTGAATATTAATCATGTTGATCGTGCACCTTCCTTTGTATGATATCATTTTGTTGCAAATGTTGCACTGAGCCGACTGCTCTTTTTTAATGAAGTTAAGCCAAACTTTTTAGCTGTTTCTTCTTCGCTGGTGTTCTTTGGCCAGCTTCTTTTTCGGTGGTGTTTTCGGCTATTTGTTCCGGTCGGTGAAGTGAGCATCGGAACTAGAAATTGAAATAATAACTTTATTACGATACTGGGAGAATCGGAATGTTAGTCGATGCTCGAGACTTGATGCCCAACCCTAGTCTTATATTCAGGTCAATACAGTAATCTATCCAGTTTGCCTTTAACATTGGGCAGAAGTTAAGTGCAGCAGATTTCAAAGTACAGATGTATGTTTTTTGCATTTGTTTTTCTCAAGCTGTTGCACTCCCTGACTCAGAAGAGGTTCGAATCGCTCACATTTCCTTATTGTTTATATGTTTAACAGGAGACTGGTGACATTCAGAGCGCCTAGTTGTCGTGCATGCACGCTCCTGGCATGTTCCACACTCCTTCACTCCCCGCTCACTGCCATTTCTTTTGAATACATTCCAGAGGAAAACACAAAGCCCCCAAAGAAGTGTTTTTGGTGTTGTTTTCCACAGTAGATTGGCTGAAGTGCTTTCATCAAATATGAATGAATATACAGTACAACACTACTTTGACGCTGCCTGTGTCCTGCTGAGCAGCATTATTTTGATTATGCTGAATTTATGTGATCATTCCCTGTATGCATTTTGCCTTTTGTAGCTGCATCTTGAATTTGAATTTGCATCTGGAATTTCAGCTTGTAGGACTAATCTTTCCGCCATCTTATCCAATGACACTGTAAAAGTTTTGCTGAGGAAAAAAAAATCCCCCATGACACAACTCATGTACATCACCTGCAGTGTGAAAGCTGTTTGCCTTACTGACCGCGCTATGAAAGAGGCCTGTGTTGGACAGTTAAGCCACGTCACACTAGTGACTGTGTCCAGCCATGTTTATGTGTACAGTATGTGTATACTGGATGGATTTACAGGGTTGGAGGGAGGAGTTGCAGTTGCATACATTCCACAGGATTGTGTGTCCATTTGTGTTAGATGTCAGGCGTGTTGGACCATGGCTTGTCATTTTTGTCATTTGCTGTCAGGGTTGTTCCACACCAAAGTCATCCAAGCCTGCTTTTTTTGGACCTACAAAAGGGCCTTCGCCAAACAGTTCCCACAAAATTGGAAGAATAGATCTGAAGAACAAATGTAACAAAAGTAAAATAAACTAAACTAAAGCATCATTAATCAGCATATTTAGCTGAATATAAGACGACAAGGAATATTTTTAAAGCCAAAATAGAAGACAAAAAAATTCTGTCTTTTTAAAAAATGTTTTCAATATAAGTAAAATTATTGATAATTCATTAGATTCTGTTAATCATGTTTTATGGCTGCCGGACAGTTGTTAGGATCACTATCCTTTGCTGACCTTCACCAGCCTGTGAGACACTATTTTCATCACTGATGTGTATACTGTATGTGGGTGACAGGAAGAAAAGCTCTGAATCACCTGCGGAGAAGTTGTAGAAGTTGAACATGGCCCATCTATTTCAGACTGTTTTCTACTAAATAAAATACCGTCTTACATTCAGTAGCGGTCAGAAGTTTACATCCACTCATCATGGGCTTGAATGTTGAATGTTGCATTAATTTTGGGCCCATAAGATGATTTGTTTAAACTGTTGTTTTTCCAGGATAAAATTATACAACGTAAATCAGTTGGGTGCACAATACAGATTTTTATTGTTTTTTTTTTCTATATTTTACACAGCATTAGAAGTCTACATACAGGTTCATATAGATGCAATACACACTGTCACCTAAATCTTATAAGTGGTGCTGAATGTCTATTAGGTTGACAAGGTCTATTAACTGCTCATTCTCATTAGGAAACACGATTGACTGCAGGCTGTAGTGTCTCAGCAACATAAAAGAAATTTGTCTGACAGCGCTTAGGCCTGTCACGATAACAAATTTTGCTCGTCGATAATCGATTTAATGACAACATTTTTTGAGACCATGTTTTCATTGATTATATGGCATAATAATTCGAGCACATCGTATCAAAAGCAAACTTTAATTTCTCGAGTATTTAACATTGTAATTGGAATGTCAGTTTTTATATACAATAAATTAAACAACATAATAAATTAAACAAACAAAAAAAGGAAAAAAAAAACACCAATGAAAAGAAAATGAGCTCTGTTGTTGTTGTTTTTTTTTTTTTGCAAAAATTGCACTTAAATACAGTAGAAGTCACAATCATAACCAAAAACAATTAAAAAATCGATCCTGTCTCTGTTAAGAAAAAAACACTCTCTCACGCCAATAAGTACCTTAGTAACCTATCATTCCAGACAGGTAAATTCCCAAACAAAATGAAAATAGCTAAAATAATTCCAATTTTTTAAAATGGAAACAAACATCAATTCATAAACTACCGACCAGTGTCCTTATTGCCACAACAGGTTGGACAATTTTATAAATAAAAATTAGTTATTCGCGAACAGTCAATACGGATACAGAACATTTCAACTTCCGTGGCACTAATTGAAATTACAGAGGAAATCACCAATGCTATAGATCACAGGAAGTGCGCGGCTGCAGTATTTATGGATTTAACAAAAGCCTTCGACACAATTAATCATGATATCCTAATCACAAAACTAGAAAGGTATGGAATCAGAGGGTTAGTCTTGAACTGGGTCAAAAGCTACTTAGCTGACAGAAGGCAATATGTGAAGTTAGGAGAATATACGTCCGAGGGGTTAAACATATCATGCGGCGTTCCCCAGGGGTCAATCCTAGGAACAAAACTATTCAATCTATATATAAACGACATCTGTAAGGTCCCGAGAGGCCTAAAGCTAGTATTATTTGCAGACGATACAAACGCATTGTGTTCTGGAGACAGCACACCAGAGCCAGTAAAAAAATCACAGATGAACTAACTATACTAAAAAGATGGTTTGATAAAAACAGACTATCACTGAACCTAAGTAAAACTAAAGTAACGCTATTTGGTCAGTGCAAAAAGGAAGCGTATCAGCAAATACAAATTGATGGTGCTGACATTGATAGGGTGAACGAAAATAAATTTCTCTGGGTTATAATAGACGAGAAGATGAACTGGAAATCTCACAATAAAAATTTTAAACATAATGTGGCAAGAAACACCTGAATACCGAATAAAGCTAAATTTGTCCTTGACCAAAAAGCACTACTATTCACTGATATTACCATATCTAACTTATTCTGCCGAGTTATGGGGTAATAATTACAAAAGTGCACTCCAGTCACTAACTGTGATACAAAAAAGGTCACTTAGGATAATCCATAATGCTGCTTACAGAGAACACACAAACTCTTTATTTAAAAAAATCACAAATATTAAAATTCGCAGATCTAGTAAACTTTCAGATGGCAAAAATTATGCATAAAGCAAACAATAACCTTCTACCCAAAAATGTAAAACAATTCTTATCAACAAGAGAGGAGAAATATGATCTGAGGGGAAAATTTAACCTAAAACACTTATATGCACGGACAACACTGAAAACTTTCAGCATTTGTGTATGTGGAATCAAGTTGTAGAACAGATTGAGTAAGGAACTCAAACAATGCACAACAATGAGCGATTTTAAGAAAAAGTACAAGCAGTTGATGTTCACAAAATACAAAGAAGAAGAGACCTCAACTACTGTTTACATACAATATCTAACCACTAATACACTGACTACTAACTCTTCATTGTGGTGAGTACATGGTCTGCACTCACTCATTATCAATCAAACACTCTTTCAACCATTTTATCAGTTATTATTAAGCCTGTAGCTTCCTTTTAGTAAGTAAAAACCTTGGCTATGATTGCACTACATTGTCACGTAGCCTTACAAAGTCCCCTGGGAGAACAAGAGGTGAATAAATGGATTGCAACTGATGTGAAACTGATGAGGGGTAGGATTAAATAAGCTTTGCTTCTTTCTACTCCTTTTTGGACATGCAAAATTGTGAATTGTACTATGTGATGTGCTACTGTTTGACTCATACAACAATAAATACAATATAAAAAAGTATCAAGTCTCTGTAAACAAAATTGCACTTGAATAAATGATGAACATTGGTATTACTCCTTAACAGGAAGGCTTAACATATAGTGAATGACACTGTGAGTGTGCACCATTTTGCACTACCGTGAATTCTGTTGTATAAGCCACACCGGTGCATAACCCGCACCCACTAAATTTAGAGGAAAAAACAGATTTGTTCTTACATAAGCCGGTGTATAAGCCGCACATGTCCACGCCATAAAGTGGCGTGTTGTGCACGAGTCCATGAGGACCAGTCAGCTCTTTGACAGGAGCCAAACATGAGCTATGAATAAACTCACAACAAGTTTGTCAACCCATTGGAAATTGCAGGAGGTCATTACTCAATACACTAGGTCCCCAACTTACGAACACCCGACTAGCGAACACTCGCGGATACGAACACAAGCCGACTGGTCTATATTTTATTTTATTTTGCCTTGTAGTCAGTCGCTCAATCAGTATTTATACTGCTACTGTACGTGCTTGACCAGTAGAGGGCACTGTGGCACTGCTAATGGGACCAACAGGCAACCTTAAAGCTAATGAGACCAACAGAGGAAGAGTTAGACACTGGGGAGATAAAGCTAAATGGAAAGCTAAATTGTACAACCCGGACAGAGCGTGTGATTAAAGTTTATGAAAAGTTAATAGGCCTGCTTAATTCTACACCACCCACAGAACACTACCTCTTTTAGAAGAGTCTAACGACGACGACGACTTGTCTTTTTTTCCAATATCTCCTCCTCCTCTACCACAACGACGTATGCTGGACCACTCCTCTTCAAAGGTAAATAACATTTATCATTACGTATTATTATATCATTTTTATTATTGTTTTTTTCATTAATTATCCTCGTTTAATATTACTACTGCATCCAAACTCATATTTACATACATACACATATACTGAATATGTATACACGTACATGTAGTACCTATATCATTGGTAATATTACCTATTTCCCTACTTAAGAACGATTCGACATAAGAACGGTCGTCTGGAACCAATTATGTTTGTTAGTTGGGGACTTAGTGTATACTGAAACAGTCTGACTCACGGTTTCATCTTACAAACATTAAACTTACCACACAGCAATTAACACTCAAACGTTACACCTCCAGAAATAAAGAAACATGTAAAATGTAAAATGGGATATTTAGTGCACAGAAAGACGTTATACAAAAAGGTTTCTTAAACTTTTCATACAACACAACACATCATCAATAGGGTAAAACTAACCTGTATTTCTAATTTCGTATAGTATACATGAGCGGATATGACGTGTACGTCTGTGGCGCTACATACATTACCTAACGTACATAAGGTTTACGTAGGGTCACTGAAATTGCTGGATATTACACATTATTTATCCTCTGGACTTCATAAGAACCACGGTACAGTAGCACCTTTGTGGCCACCTTTGAGTCATCATAGCGCATGGATCTATGCGTGGATTCTCCGGGATCCAGGTACGTTTTTCCGCTTTTATATGTTTCAGTTCCTTTTTATTTTCATTCATCATAATAGGCTTTGCAATCTTGGCGGTATATTATGGTGTTTATTGAATAATTCCAAATCCAATAATGTTTTACATTTAGTTTTAGTATAAACTGTGCTTGATGTTGCTCACTCAAGTGTGTGCAACGAGAGCGAGAATGCACAGAATGTATAGAGAATGGTGGCTTCTCGCTGTGTTTTGGTTGTTTCCTGAACTTTTTTTTTGCACTTATGATGGACTGTCTTAGTAATAGCGTTTTGTGAATTACATATTTAAACGATTAGTAGTAGTTCTGAAATATAGGAGATGTCACGAGATTAAAACATGACCACACCAAGTATCATGGAAAATGTTTTTAGCCGCATATTAGCTGCACCGGTGTATAAGCTGCAGGGACGAAGGCTCCGCTGCCCGCGGCACCTCATCTGTAGTTTTTTTTTTTTTCCAGCTGGGAAAACTGTCGGTGTTGGTTGCCTGTGTGGTTTAGAGAGACAAGAGAATGAAACACGCATGCACGTGTCAATTTATCGAGGCCGGCATAATTATTGACTTGGGTTTTTTTTTTATCGTTCGATTAATCGATTTACAGTACCTATTATCGCTTATTTCATCGACCGATACACCAGTGGAAATATCCAGCAAACTCAATGAAGATTATAGTAGGAGAAATATAGATTTATACAAGTTGGGAAAGTCTTAAGAACACTGTATCATCTGACAAGCATGGTTGGTGGTGGTGGCATCATTCTCTGGGACTATTTTGATGCCAATTATGTCATGATAAAGGAGGACGACCTCCAAATTCGTCAACTTCACCTCCGTTTTTGTGGGGCCTAGATTTCCAAATATAAAAGTAAGGACTCGGCACATGCCAGAGGCCAAATGTATAAACCATGCCTACACATAAAATGTTTGCATACTCCACTTCCCACATATTAATTCAAATGTGTAAAAATCCATGGGTGGTGAGAATGTGCGTACTGGTTTGCATCATTCACAGTGCCACTTCTCACGTATTTTTCCAAATGTATAAAAATCCACGGCTGGTGAGAATCTGCATACTGGCACGCATACTTGCATGGCCTGTACAAAGTCCTTTTGATTTAATGTAGGAAGGAAAAAATAATACTTTAAATGTGTATTTGTGAAAAACATTTCATTTAGATTTTTTTATTTGACTTTACTTTGTTAGGATGTAATTAAATAAGAACTTAGTATCCTAACTTCTTATTTATTTAATTTATGTATTTGTATACATGTATAAGTATATATCTGTATATATGTATAAGTAAAAAATAACCAACCAAATATTAAATGTGAAAAGGTGACAATGGATAGGCACTGAATCCCTGGCTCCTTACGCCGTTTTTAAATCCCCAAAATGAGCAACAGGTGCGGTATAATGCTGTACACACTGGAGCACGCACTGTAGTTGAGCGGTGCATCGGACTCTTTAAGCGGAGATGGCTCTGGATGCCACAGGTGGTAGATTACTCTACCAGCCAGTGAATTTCTCTTGGAGATCCATCGATCGATCTCTGTCTGTCTGTCAGTCTAAAGGTCTGCAGAATAGTAGAATAGTCAGGGCTTGTGCTGTGTTGCACAGTCTGGCTGTAAGAAATGCATCCCCCACTGACCGCGACGCAGACCACCAGCCAGCTGCAGCAATGCAATTGCATCTTCAGGTAATGCAGCGACTGCATGGTTAGTTAATGAAACAATCGGCAGGGTTATACTTTTTTATTTTTTCATACAATTAAACAATTAGCAAAGAACAAACGTGTTTGTCTTCATTGCAAGTCCAGCTAAAATAAGATTTAAACTGGGTGCGTTGCCTAAATCCATATATGTCCTGGCTCATCTCTGGCCCCCATGTCACCTGGCACAATGCCACTCATAGCAATATGTCTTAGAATGGAAGCCATGTGCTCATCCATTGAAGAGGGCGCTGGGGTACCCTCTCCTTCTTCGGTGGCACACATGTGCTATTGTGCTCAGCTTTTAAAGTCTTTTAAAGTCGGAACATTTTTGAAAAATCTCCTATAGGGTTCTGATCTCAGAACTCGCCGAATTCACTGCCTCTGTTAGCTTCTGCCATTGTATTTGCTTTGGTTTGTTTGTCATCCCTGTGCCCAAACTTCCATATAATACATGTATATGTTTTCTTTTTTCATTTTGTTCCACCATTACTTCCATTTGACAATCTTTTGAAATTGCGCTTCTTGTATTTTACTTTTTTTGCTTGCTTCCGTCATCTCTACTCTAAATGAAAAAAAATCCTGTCCTTTTTTTTTTATGCAAAAAAAAAAAAGGTAATTCTGGTAGTGCGTTGCAAGGCATTTATGGTGAAAATGGGCATGGTCAGAAGACTTGTTCACATGCGCACAATTTCAAGATAACTGATGTGTATGAAGGAAAAATATATGTACGTGGAGTTTTATACGTCTGACAGAAAGACTGCACATGCATGTTTCCTGTTCTGTGAGTACACACATTTTTACACCTAAACATACACTAATTTTTGTACATTTGGCCCCAGGTCTGCACTTGTTTGCGTCCCCTTTTTTTGGTAGGTGGCATGTTTGTTTGTTGTGTTATGTTGGTCCCTCTGTTGCAAATACTAGTCACCACTGCTTCAAACACAAAGTGTACTGGGAGTTATGTTTACAGACAAATCCTTTATTGGCCTTAACATCTCAGAAAGCCACCATGATTGTCAGTTATGACAATGTCCTAAAAGAGCACCACATCCATGCATCCACTGAGCAATTAGCATCTAAAGGAGCTCGTAACAGCACAACACAAGCTGCTCCAGCGTAGCATGCCTGCTAGGCTTTTTCCAAATCATGTCGACTACAGTGCTCCATTCAGCCTGACCAACAGTCACTGTTGCTTGCCACACTGCGGTGCAGGCCAAACATCTGTCATCTAATGCAGAGGCGGCTGGTGGCCTGGCATCAATGGCGATTCTCTCCTTCATTACCACCTAATTATCTACAGTATATGTCATTTTGTCACTGTTTTTTTCTTTTTTTGTTTGTTAGCTGAATCATCGGAAAATAATACAGTGTCCACAATTTTCTTTGTCCATGAGCCAAGATAAAACCCATTAAATTTTGGCACTGATCCGGATAAAAGTGCTGATCCATTTGCTTCTCACTTTTGTAAACATTGCAAGTTCATTTTTCCTCTTATTCGTGCTGATACAAATTAGTATTGTCTTCTGTGATGTTGTAATGGCTTTGAACACACTTGTTTATCTGTTTGAGGGCGCAGATGCTGCTAGCTCTTGCTAATACTACTGACCAACTCCACAACTCTGAAGGAATGAAGGATAATTACTGTGGGTACAAAAATGTCTTGTTTCTTGACTCACAATCTGTCCTCCCCCCACTGGCTCTCATTGGTCGCTGTGTGACTTCTGCCTGCTCCATATGGCCAAACCTGTTTTTATCCTGCCCTGTGTGAGACCAGCACATATTTTACACACCAATCTAGAAACAGTTAGAAACATGTGCTCAATAAAATTGTTGAACATTGATTTTTTGTCTTTGTCTATTTTTATTGATTTATTCAGTTTGTTATGGGATACCCAAGGGTTCAATCTTTGAACCCATCTTATTTTTGTCTGTCTTTCATGCTATTAATTGGTTCTCTCATTTTCTCTACACTGTGTTCCAAATTATTATGCAAATGATATTTTCTCTGATTTTGTAAAATAGTCAATATAAATTACAGTCATCATAATTTTCAAGCTATCAACCTTTAGAATACAATTTGAATATTATTGAACAAACTTCCCAATGCTAACAGTATATTTTTCAAAAATAAAAACTTAAAATGCACCGTTCCACATTATTATACACAACAGTGTTTCAAAGCATTTCACTGTTTAAGAACCGAAAATGGTCATTTGTTGAATTTGCAGAATTTAAAAAAAAAAGCTATTTCAATCTAACATTTTACCAGGTGAAGTTACATGTTAACATAAAATCCCTTCTTTGATACAGTAGCTATAACCATCACAATTCTTATACTGAACTTGTGAGTTTGTGGAGCGTTTTTACTTGAATTTCTTTGCAATTGCCTCCCACAGTTGCTGTTTTGTTGTGATCTGCCTCCCACCCTCCATAGGTTCTCATTTGGGTTGAGGTCAGGGGAAAAAGGGTGGCCAAACCCATAGTTTCTCTCCTTTTATGCCCATAACTGCCATAACTGACAGAGACCTATGTATTCTTTGTATCATGAGATGGTGCATTGTCATGCATAAAGGTCCTTTTCTACAGAAGAAACGGTTCTTCATATTGCGCCATGGAAGAAAGTGGTCGGTCAGAAACGCTGCATACTTTGCTGAGGTCATTTTCACGCCTTAAACGACCACATGTTTCCGATCTAAAACATGACACAGCCACTTCCTTGATGACATCACAGCCTTGTTGCGTTATGGTGACCATACTCTACTTCATTCATCCGGACCACCCAAGGTTGCATGGCCCTCATCAGTAAACAGGATTGTTTCAAAATTTATATTTATGTATTTGTTGGCGTTTCTGCTTGTGAGTATTTATTAGAGGTGGCCAAATAGTAGGTTTATGCATAACTTCAAGCCTCTGGAGGCTCCTACACCTTGAGGTTCATGGGACTTCAGAGGCACCAGCAGCTTCAAATACTTGTTTGCTGCTTTGTAATGGCTTTTTAACAGGCGCTCTCTTGTTTTGATAATTTGACAATTAGAATTTGTCTGGCAGAAACCTTTCTCATTACGTCTTTATCAACACAATCCCAGCTGTCATCTGAATCAGCCACAAATTTCTTAACCGCACAAAAGTTTTTGTGAATTATGGAATGTTTTCATGCCTTGTCCAAGGCATTGCAATATTTGACGGGTTTTTTTCTCAGCAGAGAGATCCTTTTTCTTTCCCATATTGCTTGAAATCTGCGGCATGCTTAATGTGGAACATAATTTTTAAGTAGTTTTCTTTTAATTGGCTCACCTGGCAAACTAATTATGACAGTTGTCCGAGATTAATATGAGTAATCCAAAGAGCCCCAAGACACAATGCAATCCATGAACTTGATTGAAAAACAAAAAATATATATGTTTCTCATACTAAAATCCTATTTGCATAATAATTTGGAACACAGTGTACACCCAGTTTCATTTCAAACTGCTTACAACCAACCAGGATCAAGCTTCAGTACGTATAGCTTAGTGATTTCAAAGCCTGAATTTTATCATGAATCTTTCATACAATATTGGTTTCTTTCCAATTCAAAATTTTTGCCTAATTAATTTCAGCTTTTCTTAAAGCGTCCCTGACATGATTAATCAAGTTTGCTTAAATATGATATATATTCTTTGTAATTATGTTCGACATTATTAGATTTTTGAAAGCGAATGGTAAATACATTTATAGTTCATGCCGTCAGCCCTGACGAACTAACTCTCGCAGTTCCGCCTGATTCCTGGAAGTGACGGGGTACTATCACTCAGGTAAACAAACATAGCGGTGTATGAGACAGAAGATGTTTAGAGTGATTATAGCGATGATTTGACCGATGTCAGTTTTCGAGGAGAAAAGAAGAAACAAATACAAAGAAATTAACTTAAGCCTTAAGACATCAAGGTGAAGATTGGTCACCTTCAAAACACAGAATGGTAAGTGTAAATTACTCTGGAGTTGCTTATCTTACAATTATTGTTTTAAATTGGCTTCTTAATGAGCATAAAAAGGTTTTTATATCCTGTTTGAGTGTTCATGTGGATAAATGTTTGCCACCAGCGTCGCTGCCACCCCCGCAGTAAACATTGTTGTCAAAAGATGTTTATATAACTCGTATAATGCTTTGCAGTCTTTATTATTATGTACATTATGTAAAGAAGACATTACTTACTTTGTTCTGTGGCAACTCTGACGCCGTGGTCATTCTTCTTTGTTTTGTGTACTGGCGGAATAGCAGGCTTTTTCAAAATATGTTTATGCCACACTTTTAAGCCAAATGCTTCTTGTAGAGGTGTTCCTTTTGAAGAAGTCATCAGTGAAATGATCAATGCAAAAAATAGAACTCGAGGTGAACGTCATCTGTGTCTCGTTCTCTGCACTTGCTTCATCCATTCTTAAACCTTGCTCTTTTGGAAAAGAAAACAAACTTGCAGTATAACCGGGAGACTGGGAACATCCAGCAGCAACATAACATTTTGGCATGACTGCTACTTTGATGAAAAATATACTGAACCAAGTCGATGAACTACCTTGAGAAGCGTTTGTTTACTCTGCTTTAGCTGAGCGGTATTACCCCGATGACATTACTTCGGGAAATGAGGCTGGGCTTCGAGAGAGAACTATAAATTTAAAATTTGCGAATTTACTGTTTGCTTTCAAAAATCGAACAATGTAGAACGTAATTACAAACAATATACAACATATTTAGCAACTTGATGACTATGTCAGGGACCCTTTTTTTTTTAAAAAAAAAGAGTGAGGAAACTATCCATGTTTTTTGTTTTTTCCTGTATGGATCCCAGTAGTGTTTTGTTTCTAAAACTGTTCTGTAATTACAAGACTTCAATTGGTTCTGCATGCAGCAGCCGGCCTCAGCTGAGAAAGGCTTTTTGGCCCAATTTACTGCACACGTCTCCTCTATATGTACTTCAAAATACTTGTAAGGGTTCTACTGATGACATTCGGAGCCCCTCATAGCAGTGCATTCTCTTGAGTGTGCAATCCCTTAACCCAGAGCTCTCCACTAACTCCACTCACATCTAATTGCCCCTGAATGTCCCACATTTTAAATGAGGAATTTCTGGCTTTGCCTGAGTTTTTTTCCCCCCTCCATTTCTATTATTAATTATGAACTTGAAAAGTTCCTACTTAAATCTCTAGCCCAGCAAATGTTTCTCTGATGTGAGTTGACGAGTTAAGCAGCAACCTCTGGGGTGAACAAGTACTGTATTTGAAAGCACAAGTCAACTCTCTGACACTATGCTGGACTGCAAGAACTTCAGGATGTGTTTACACTTGTGGTTCCATACTTTGGTGCGGACCAAAAATTAAAAAAAATATATATATATATATATTTGGTGCGGTTGGCTTATGGCTATTCTTATTATGTGACCAAACACTGTGCATTAAAGAACATACATGAAGTAAGGACTTGATCGGGCATCTTTTGTGATTTAAAGGGACTGTGTGCAGCGGGTTCCTCTAGCTGCCTACAGGGCGGCAACTTTCGAATGTTCCGACAGCATTATATCCTGCCTCTTCCTGCTTTAAGTACACCGACATAACAATTTGGCAAAGTTTAGCTACTAAGGTTAGCTATCATTGAATGTATAGCCTCTATAGCCGGCTAACGTTAGCTATCATTGAATGTATAGCCTCTATAGCAGGAGTCAGGAACCTTTTTGGCTAGGAGAGCCATGAAAGCCAAATTTTTTAAAATGTATTTCCGTGAGAGCCATATAATATTTTTTTTAACACTGAATACAAATGCGTGCATTTTTAGGCAAGACCAACAATTTTAGAATATAGTAAATCTCTGCATTTATTGTTTTTAATAATGTTGTTATACTGAAGCTAATCAATAAATAAAATACTTCTTAACATTCATGTGACTTCTGGTGCTACATGGCATACGTCTGTCGACTCATTGAAAGCGAGAGAAAAGTATACCGCTGCAGTTATGTCCTTCACTTGTGTTTCCTCCACTTGATTTGCCATCAAGATGGTGTGATTGTGAACAGTTCTTGTTGACAGAGGCATGTCTTATATTCATTTGATTATCTTGTCTTTAACCGAAAAGTCATCAAAGTCATTCGCCACATCAAGCATGAATATTTTGGCAAATTCGCCATATGTGAATGGTTTTCCGTTTGTCACTATTGCTAAAAAACCAGCAGAGCTGCCTGAAGACCAGGCAGCTTCTCAGCTCCATGCACTGAGTTGCCGCTGGCTAGCTTGCACTTTCGAGTAACTCTTGGCATGCTTTCTTCAGGGTGTTTCCCGCTGGATATTTACCGGTAAATGCAAATGTAGCATGGCGTGTGTCGAAATGCCGCTTTATATTTGCCCGTTTCATTGATGAAATTTTATCTCTACATATTAGACATACCACCAAAACATGTTCTCTCCCTGAAGACGAATTCCTCTGTCCAGTTGTGCTGAAATATACGGTGTACGGTCCTCATCTTTCATCTTCGTCAACAGTGTTTGCGCTAGCTATAGAATTAGGTAGGCGGGAAGCTCACTTCGGGCCGAGTGGTTAGTATTTTGGCCACTCAGTCAGGAGATCGGGAAGACTTGGGTTCGAATTTCCGTTGGGCATCTCTGTGTGGTATGAATGTGAGTGTGAGTCATTGTTTGTCTATATGTGCCCTGCGATTGGCTGGGTGTACCCCGCCTCTCACCTGATGTCAGCTGGAATAGGCTCCAGCATACCCCCGCAACCCTAATGAGGATAAGCGGCATAGAAAATAGAAACGTCATGTCTCATGCACGAGGACTGCGTCACTTCCTCCTTTAGCTAATTTTTACGACAGTGCTTCTGCGACATCACGTGCTGTAGTCGTTATTATTTTTTAAATGTATGGACATAAATGGTCAATAACCATACTTCATATATGTAATATGTTGGGAGGTTATTTTATAAGTGACTCTTGTTAAAATACTTTGTTAGCATGGGGATGTTTCTATCATCTTATGACATCCACCAAGACTGAGCTCCGTAAAAAGTCACGCAATGCACGTATCCAGTACATGTAACACATAAATAAATAGAATAAAACACATAAAATGCAGTTATATTTCAGTGTAACCAACCATAAGTACAGCGCAATGATGGATTAATCAAGAGGATTCCGCTTTTCCAGTTGTTTTTTTTTTTTTTAGTGTATTTTTTTCAATGGCAAAAAAACCTGTAAAATTTATGGAACAAAGACGTTTGAGGGCTTATATATTGTCCACTTGCAACATGGATGTAAGAAAAAAAATCATTTAATTTCATTTCATTTTCATAAGTTAATTATTTTTTGAAAAACGGCTATATAGTGAGGGAGCAATATTCGAACCGCGATATATAGCGACTGTACTACATATAACTTGTCTTTCAATATTTTTTGACTAATAGGCCATAGTAAACCATGAAACAGTGATAATTTATAAAAAAATGTTAAAAAAGTGAGAGTGAGGGAGCGATGTTTGAACCGCGATGTGGCGAGGGAAGACTGTATTCCAAAACAAAATGTCGTCTGCTGTGTTGGATATTTAAGTTATTTTTTATATTACTCATTATTTTATATTCTGCTATATCTCCCAGATTAGATTTCAGTGTGAACGCACCCTTATATTCCAAGTGGCATGTTTAATGAATGTAAGTTGATATACAGTATATGGCCTTGTGTCTTTTGATCCTCACAACTCAAGAGACCAAGGGTAGTTGGTCACTTTGCTGTATGTTTTGCAGCCCCATATTTTGCTCTATTTTGTGTCTAAACCCTTCAGTTTACACAGAGCAGCATCCTCTTTCGCTCAATGCCAGCACTCTCTCTCTAAATGCTGCAGTGAGCACCTGGTCTACTGACATTATGTCCTTGGCTCGGGAATTCTCGCACTCCATCCAAAGCATCTCCCATTTTTAGACTCAAATAAATGAGAGACTTAAGTGAGTGAGAGGATATCAAATGGCTTCCAGCTGAGGTTTATAGCCGCAAGGACGAGAAGATAAAAGTGACATGGAGCCTTCATCCGTCCATTCGGTCTCCTAATGGCAAATGAGGTGAAGTCAACCTCGCAATTTTCCGCCTTCTGTGTGAAAGAATATAGCGGAAAGAAGCCGCATTAACACCCGAGATTCACTTCCCTTACCGCGTTGTGCTAAAGTTGATAAGGATCACCGTGTGTTTGCCGAATCTAATCTCACTGTATTCTGTTTTACAGGTGAGCCACGGAAGTTTGACCCAAAGTTCAGAGGGCCAGTTCATAACAGGTATTGATTATTGTCATCATCACACTAGTTCAATTACTGTAATTTCTTCTATGTAAGCCGCTACTTTTCTCACACTTTGAACCCTGCGGCTTATATATTGACGTGGCTAATTTCTGGTTGCGTTCTGGTCTCGCAACATCTCGTGTGCTTCGGAGCAGTGATTTTGTGCATGCGCCCTCATCGTTAGTGATGTCCGATACCACTGATTTCTTTTCTGATTCGATACTGAGTAAAATTCAGGCTGGTATCAGCGGTACTGATCCGATATTGATACTACGAATGCGGTGGGTAAAAAAAATAAAAAAATAGTGAATTTCAAATCATAGCATAGCTCATAAAATAAAGAATATAAGAGTAATTTATCCATTTATTTTAAACAACTGTATCATTTAGACAGGGTCTCAATTAGGGCTTGGTGAAAATTCAAAATCAGGATTATTTGAACGTCCAACTACAATTTCGGTTAATGTAGAGTTATCCCACTCTCTTCTTTATTCTCTAAATCAGTGATCCCCAACATATAAATGCCAAAACTATGGGATTTGTAACCGGCCGTGGGTCACTTGGTACCAGGCCGCAGTTACAAATCCTATAGTTTTGGCATTTATATGTTGTTTGTTGCAAGCAACGACCCGTCCCACTTTGTTCGATGGTCCCTGAACGCACCATTGTGCGTGTGCTAACTTTATCTCATGCCGCACAGATAGACTACTACTGTATTTTTACCGTTTTGGTTGCACCTCATATTTGGTGTCAAATGCTGATACTATGTGGGAATGCATAAAGGTAAGTTTTGATGACTTATTGAGTGCTAATGTGCACATTTGTCTCAAGTTAATTCATGCTAGCGCACTGCCTTTTACCACACACGTCAAACAGCGATGTAATAATCTCTCTGGAAAAACTTGGCTGGAACTTGAACTGGTGGATGGTGGGTCGGCATTCGGCATTTTTGTGCTTTTAATTTGATGTTATTCATGTCTTAGTTTTACACAATACATAATAAACAAGATGAATTAGATCGCAAACATGTACGACCCCCCCCCCCCCCCCCCCCCGCGCGCCCCAATGCAGTTTCTTTGGCAGTTAATCTCGTATTCTCTGCTGCAGTCGAGAGTGAGTGAGACAGGAAGAGGTACGCTTTGCTGTGCTTGTGTATGAGGGGAGGGGCCAGGTACTCGTGAATGGAGAAACGCAGAGACGCACAGGAAGGGAGCAACAGAATCTCTGCAGCAAAAAAAGTTAATACAGTAGTGTGAAAAAGTGTTTTCCCCCGTCCTGATTTCTTTTTTTTTGCATGTAATCACACCTAAATGTTTCAAATCAAACAAATTTAAATATTAGTCAATAACAATACAACTGAACAAAAAATGCAGTTTTTAAATGAAAGAAAATCCAAACCTACATGGTCCAATTCTGCAAAGATGAGTGGGCCAAAATTCCTCCACGGCACTGTAAGAGACTCACTGCAAGTTATCGCAAACGCTTGATTGCAGTTGTTGTTGCTAAGGGTGGCCCAACCAGTTATTAGGTTTAGTGGGCAATCACTTTTTCACACAGGGCCATGTAGGTTTGGATTTGTTTTCTCCCTCAATAATAAAATGTTTCATTTAAAAACAGCATTTTGTGTTCAGTTGTGTTCTCATTGACTAATATTTTAATTTGTTTAATGAGCTGAAAGATTTAAATGTGACAAACATGCAAAAAAAAACGAAATCAGGAGGGGGGGGGAAAACGATGACGTATAGGTCGGATATATGTGATTTAACCGTTCATACTGCAGTCACATCGCATACATATGGGATTTTTATCCACATACGAATGAGGCCTGAGTCGCATTTTAAATTTCAGAATTGTGCTGTTCAGACTAACATGAAAAAATCAGATACAGGTCACATATGAGCAAAAAACCCTGACCTGCAGTGTGAACATACCCATAGTACGTGCAACGTGCATTGTTCCCACATGGTTATGCATTGTCACCAACACTTACTGCATCCGTGATGTAGATGTGGCATTATTTGGTCCCGCTTTGTATCGTGTGATGCCACGCTATAGCAGGCATCACCCATAGCTTCATCAATTCCTCTACAAGATGTTGAACTCCAGAGAAGAAGCTCTCATCACAGAAAAGATTCAAGAGATTCAAGAGAGTTTTATTGTCATATGCATAGTAAAACAGGCAGTTATACTATGCAAAGAAATGGTATCTATATTATCTCGCAGCTGCAGAAAGAGCAGGAAGAAGGCATAACCCTAACTAGAAAAGGACAGTGCGGGTAAGTGAATTGCTGACTAGAAGACATTACCGTGGGCATTATGAACAGTTTTTCACAGAAATTCACAAGGAAGATGCAAGAGGATACAGACATTACTTAAGAATTCCCCCCGACTTGCTCCAAGAGGTGGTGGAAAGTGAACCCATTTATGTGAATGAGACAGGCTTTGACACCACATTGTTTGCACATAGGTTGTGGTGCATTCACAACTAGTTCATGGAAATTATGCGTGCCACAAATTTTTTTTACATTTCAGGCCCGCACAGTTTACTAGGGATGAGTGAGTACACCACTATCTGTGTCTATATCTGTATCTGTTCACCCATCTAAATGAGCCATATTCCTATCTGTACTAGGAGTGGGCGGGACACACACCAGAAGTGGGCGGGGTTTAACCAGAAATGGGTGGGGCTTAGATATGTGCATTATTCTGAAATTGAAGTCTGAAATTGACATGGATTGATCAGATTTTTCTATATTTGTTTATTATTCCGCTATGTGTGTGTGTGTGTGTGTGTGTGTGTGTGTGTGTGTGTGTGTGTGTGTGTGTGTGTGTAAGTGAGCTGTCAGACTTTATTATTTTATTTTTTTAATGATCTGTGTGAAGTTGGTGATTCATGCAAACATCCACTGATGGCAAAGAGGGAAATAATCTGTCAGCCTTGTTCACTGTATTTTTCTCAAAAGCACAGACAAGAAAAAAAAAACGGCAGTGACTGATGCTTGAGCTGCGTGAAATGCGAAATGTGAAATGTGCCGCGTACGTTACCAAACAAGCTTAAGCTTGCAACTGCAAAGTATTGAGAGGGGTGTAATATTTTACCATGCTTATGTAGTATGATAGCCTGACAGGCAGAATGTTCGATGCAGCTCTTGTGCAGGTGTATTTAATGTTGTGGCCAGTCAATGCAGATTACTGCTATCACTGTCTGTGTACTGCCAACTGAAAATTAACAAAATTCTTATTTTGTAGGTAACAGGCGTGACCTGTTTTATGATGACTTCACGGAATAAGACAAAAATAAATTTCAAGGAAAAAAGCAGTCGTCAAATGCACCGTGTACTAGGGCTGGGCGATTTGACCTCAAATCAATATCACGATAAATAGGGCAGTTTTACCTCAATGACGATAAATCCCTGACCACTATTTATCTTTGCCATTTGAAAATAATTGCAGGAAATGCAAATTAACTGCTTTTTGTTGATTTATTGAACAACTGGCACACATTACTTTCAATGAAATATAATGCACGTAATGGGACGCACCTATTCCACCTATAAAGCCTTCTGAAAAAGACCTCCAAAAAGTTCCAACAACGCACCATTTACATCATGTCCTTTGGGTGGTTACGACAGTTTTCATACTAACTTTGCATTTAATGTTCTTTTGCTCAACATCATCTTTGTGGAACCCAAAATAAATCTCGCTGGGACTGCGGTCCACAAAAATGAATGTATCGTGCATACCCTGGCATACTACATCCTATACATAAATGTACTGAGCTATACATACAGCTACATAACATGACTGATATCAAGTCTCATGGAATTACATTACTAATGGCCACTTATCACACTGCAAAAGAAGAACGGCGTTGATATCAACCCAACCTACGACAACCATGTCAGGTAATATATTCCAATTCATATATTATATATTTATAATTTATAAATATCGTGACTTTCTCATTTTTTAACAATTCTATTGAATTCCATACATTCCATTGTCATGTTATTTCCCTATATGTGTGTGCCATGTTGGCTTTAGAAACTGGATAGATAACCATCATCACACATGCGAGTTAAATGCTGGCACTGTACAACCTCTTCATTTGAACCATCAGCCGTTCCCTCATCGTCTGTTTCCCTTGTTCAGGTTGGATGGGTGGAGTCATGTGACTACACACGCTGTACCTCATCTTAAAAGGGAATGAATATACTTGTAGTATAGAAGCACACACACTCAAAACAGACAAAAAATACTTTTCTTTTCTTTTCTTTTCTATTAAAACACTGAATCTATCGACATGGGCAAAATTGTGTCGGTTATTGTAGTAAATTTCAGTAAAGGTAAATTTTAAGTTTATCGTCCAGGCCTACCGTGTACTTTACGAAACAAGTTTACCAAGTAACTTTAGATACAAACCGAAATAGAGGTGAGGAAAACCTACTAAAGTGGAGGCAGTGGGCAACCCCACACGAGCCGTTTTCAATTTGCCAATTGCACCGTGTACGTGAATGAGGCACCAAACTCCTCTGTGGCTCCAGCCCGCACAGTCTGTCTCTGGAGGGGAGGTCGCTGTATGTGACTGGCCAATCACAGAGTGTGAAGATTGAATACATAATGAGGATTTTCTTTCATCACAATTACAGATAATGACGAGTTGTACGTATCCGTAAAGGATACTAGTTTATAATCATTGCTCATCCCTACAGTTTACACATACTTCACACTTGTTTACGACCAATTTACCCATTGGCACGCAAAATTGCGTACCACTGCGGGGACAAAAATAACTGCAAGTGTAAACAAAGCTTGAGACTTTATTGATGAAAATTTGTATAATATGTGAACTTTTAACTTTGTCAATCTTTCTTCAGAGGCCAACTACATGTACTGGCCAACTAGTTGCAAAAAAATATGAGCTCTCCCACTCTGGTAAACATGTCCTGTGTTCATCCACATATTTTCGTTTACTGTGCATTATTTCCCTGGCATTTTGAGAGCGAATTTGACAAATTATTTTCTCGAAAGATCGCGATCCGACTGGGACACTTAAAGCTATTTTCATTCAATGTGCATGCCAGCGAAAATACCGTCATAAACTCAAGCAAAGCGCAAACTACCGTAATGAACTCAAGAAAAGCGCGCACGCAAATACCATAATGAACTAAACTTCGACATGCTTTCATGCTTTCATAAGAGCTGCATGAAAACGGGCAAGGAGCCGCATCGGCTCGAGAGTCTCGGGTTTGCCACCCCTGATATAAAGGGTCTCCACTTCACCTCACACATCAATGGCCATAAGTTAAACTGGTGGCACACAATGTGAGGCTACCACGCGCACACACACACACCCACACACAGTCCAGTCAGCAATGGAACTGCTATAAGTAGAATGTCCTCTGAGTGCAGTTGTTTACCACAGCAGCCATACCATCACTATTAACAACACAAATATATACTGTAAATACTTGGTGAGATATGCAGCACTGTAAACTATAAATTACAACTATAAATGGTTTCTTGTCTTTAAAATTGAAATATAGATTCAAATTACACCTTTAAAAAGATAAGAATGCTCAGTTTAAAAGGGCTGTTAATGTAAAGTGTGTTTAGTTTTGTGGTTGTAGTTTGCAGTGGTGTAAAACTGTACTGCATTACACTTAGAGATGTTTCTAATCTTTTGCTGGATTATTTATTAGCTTTTTGAGAAAATATGCAAAACATTAGGAGGAAAATGTTCCAAATAAAACTGACTTAAGTTCTATAAACAAGTCATGAATCATGAATTGAACGATATGTTTTAAGTAACATTTTAACATTCTTAGTAGTCATATAGGTCTATGAAAAGGTTCACCACTTTACAGGTTTAATAAAACTACAATTATTTAGTCTTAGTTACTAAATAAGCTATATGCAAAGTCTTACTGACTGTATGATTACACATTTTTATCGGTTTCTTTCCCACAAAAATTGGTAGTCTGGTACATATTAAACACATGAAGTGTGAGTATTGCTGAGACGTGGAGAATGGGTAGGATGAAATAAGCTCTGCTTCTTCCTACTCCTTTTTGGACATGTTCAATTGTGAAAGTGTAAACATGTGATGTATGAATGAGGCGCTAAACCATAAACCACAATAAAGTAAAACTACCCACTGTTTTAAGATGATGCTGTACTGAGCAGTCAGACCCATTCTTTCTCAAGTTAAGCTCCACCTGTACGTCTTCTTTACATCTTTACGGTTTACCACAACTAATACCCTTTTTGGTAAAATTTGGTTTGCTCTCCTTTTGCCTCCTTTTGAGGCATTAACTTCAAATTGTATGACTTGCATTGGGCTATGTACTAACCAAACCCAGATCAATACAACCATAAATTTCTTGTTTTTGCAAAGGCATAATTTTTGATAGAGCACCTGTATATAATGATGTCATAAAGTATAGCACATGTTTATTTAATGAACTGGCTGATGGGTGGATGGATTTTTGCATTAAAGTACATATGTCCCCTGTGGGCTTCACCACAGACTTTTATCTTTTTTTTGATGATTTAGTCATTTTCAGAGGTAATGCTGTATCTTATCTTTTGTTCAATTCAGTGTCTGCAGGCTACAAGCTACATGTTTCAGTCCTCCTGTGCCTTCCCTCCCATCCTCTGCAACCCATTTCTCTACTACATCTGAGCAAAGAGGCACCATGGATACTTTGATGTTTCTTTGGCTGAGAGGCTTTCTCCTAATGAGAGAACATACTACACACAGTTGTCTTGTTTTTGCGCACAGTCAATTGCTAAAAAATACAGCCAGATTTGCGCGTGCCCTGTGGGGGTGAAAAGTCAACCTGTCATCTACTTTACACATTTCTTAAATAAAAAAAATATACATTAAACGAAGCAAGGATGGAGCAAAAATTAATTTGTGGACAGTATGGCCTGCTTTCCTGAGATAAGAGAACAAAGCTGAATTGTTTTCACATTGTCAGCTTCCTGCCGCATCACTCGCACGCTTCTGAGGTGACTTTGTATTAGGTGCCTGCTGCACTGCTGCTGTGTTTGCACTTTGTCTTAATAATGCACACGCGTCGATGGCGTGGAGTTGACACATCTGCCATGACTCTCTCGTTACTGCGGAGGAGGAGCAAGGTCAGCTCCCAGCCGCGACCTTAGATCTTTCCGTCTAATCGCCGACAATGATGCACACCCGGGCAATCGTTAACTTACACTCTACAAAGCCTTAAAGGATGACAGGGAAAATTCAAAGAGGAGGGTTGCAGCAGTCGCCATGGCAACATGAGCAGCGCTTTGACTTGTGTTTTTTTTTTTTTTTCAGATTTGAAATTTAACACTTACACATTGTCTTCTGTTCACACTCACTTTCTGTTCTGTTCAACTTGCCTTTGGTTTGCCATGGGATGAGCCGCTTCTGGTTTACGGTCAATTTAAAATGGCGACTGTCGTCAGCAGGTCAACGTGTGCCCACATTCATTGGCTTTTGTCTCAAGAAACACGGTTGTGCTTTTAGGCAAATGCAACAAGTGTCCAATTACATTCCCTGATCTGATAGTCAGTTCTTATGAGATCTTAATGTTCGCATTTTGACAGATATATGCAGGGAGGTGGTTCACAAATGAGAGGCAAATGAGTACTTGCAGCAAAGGCAGGTCTCACTTGAGCAAACTAGCCTGGCACAGCACTCACTAATGGAAATTAGTAATGGTAATTTGCAGCCGCACATGTAACTATTCCAGGATAATTTGCTCCTTCATCTATAAATTACAAAAAGTGACCCCCATAGCTAATAGGCCGTGGAGCATCGTTTGAAACTAATATTACAACATTAATTAGATTTGTCTTGAAATATAAAAAGGGACAATTTATTTGGCACTTTTCCCAGACAGCGGTCATTTTATAGTATACGTGTAAAATGCAATTTGTATATTAATATGTGTAGTCTTTATAGAGAACTGTAAAATAATGTGGTTACCATGAGAATATGATAGCAATGCAAATGGGTATGATCATCTGTTCCTTTTTCACTTCCAATTTGATATCAATATTGCAGCCTTGAATATCGTCCGGTACAGATATCAATCCGATATCAGCACAAATCATACATACTTTTATTACTTATTTTGTAGTGTGGAATGTTTGCTTGATCAAGTGCTGTTACTCAAAACAGAGAGTAATATCACAACTGAGGTATAGTTTTATTCACAATGTGGTGGTGGCTAGGTATAATATAGTGAGGTTCAAGGTACTCAGTTAAGTGTTTAAACCCGACTTTACTCACCAGCGACAGGGGCGGTTCATTTCTGTTATAGCTAATGACTTCTTGTCATTCCCTGGGATTCAAAGATTAAAGATTCAAAGTGTTTATTGTCATGTGCACAGTAAATAAACACGTTTCCTTATACAATGAAATTCAAAGTTTGCTGTCCACTCAGAATACCATCCTAAAAAAATAGTAGCATAAGAATAGTATAAAAAATAGATAAGACAAAAGTAAAATCCATCCATCCATTTTCTATGCCGCTTCTCCTCATTAGGGTCGCGGGGGTATGCTGGAGCCTATCCCAGCTGACTTCGGACGACACCCTGGACTGGTCGCCAGCCACTCGCAGAGCACATATAGACAAGCAACCATTCACACTCACATTCATACACCTATGGACAATTTAGAGTTGCCAATTAACCTAACATGCATGTTTTTGGAATGTGGGAGGAAACCGGAGTACCCGGAGAAAACCCACGCATGCACGGGGAGAACATGCAAACTCCACACAGAAATGCCCAACCGAGATTCAAACCCAGGTCTTCCCAATTACCTGACTGTGACTGTGTGGCCAACATGCTAACCACTAGACCACCGTGGGGCCCCAAAAGTAAAATAAACAAGATAAATATTAAAGCATAAAAATACTATATACAACGAACAAAACGAACCCACGAAAAGCAGCAGGGCCAGACAACATCTCAGGACGTGCACTTCGGGTTTGCTCATCAGAGCTAGCTGATGTGCTTGCTGACATATTTAACCTGTCGCTTGCACAAGCATCTGTACCGACCTGCTTTAAGTCCACCACCATAGTGCCCGTACCCAAGAAGAGCAACGTGACCTGCTTGAATGACTATCGCCCTATAGCACTCACTCCTATTGTTATGAAGTGCTTTGAAAGATTAGTCATGACCCACATCAAAAAGAGCATCCCGGCGGCAACCGTGGACCCTCTACAGTTTGCATATTGCCAGAACCGGTCCACGGATGATGCAGTCAACACTGCCATCCACACAGCCCTTTCTCACCTACAGGGCCAGGACACATACGTCAGAATGCTATTTATAGACTATAGCTCTGCATTCAATACAGTCAGCCCCCACAAACTCACAGATAAGCTCCTCACACTTGGCCTGTCTCCCTCCCTCTGTAACTGGGTGTTTAACTTTCTCACAGGCAGGCCCCAGTCAGTCAGAGTCCACAACCGCACATCCAGCTCAAGAATTGTGAGCACTGGGACCCCACAGGGGTGTGTGCTGAGTCCACTCCTCTACACGCTCTTCACCTACGATTGCGTGGCCTCCCAGAACAACACCAGCATCATTAAATTTGCAGATGACACTACAGTCATCGGACTGATCACTGGTGGTGTTGAAACATCATACAGAAGAGAGGTGGCGGACCTCATAGCTTGGTGTCGTGATAACAATCTCCTTCTCAATACAGATAAGACTAAAGAGATGATCATCGACCCAAGAACAAGGGAAAAGGAGCCGCATAGACCCCTGTTTATTGATGAGACTGAGGTGGAGAGGGTGAAAACCTTCAAGTTCCTTGGCACACACATCAGCGAGGACCTCACCTGGTCTCACAACACCCAACAAATTCTGAAGAAGTCCCAAAGGAGACTGTACTTCCTGAGAAGACTGAGGAAATTTGGCATGTCCACCACAATCCTGAGTTGCTTCTACAGATGCACTATCGAAAGTGTCCTTACCGCCTCCATCACTGTTTGGTACGGTAACTGTACAACACGTGATAGGAAGGCACTCCAGCGGGTGATCAAGACCTCACAGAACATTGTTGGGGCAGCCCTCCCCTCACTGCAAGACATTTATACATCTAGAGTCCTACGCAGAACACACAACCTCATCAAGGACAGCACACATCCACAACACTCATTATTCACACTCCTACCGTCAGGCAGGCGCTACAGGAGTTTGAAGTCCAGGACCACAAGGCTGGCAAACAGCTTTTACCCACAGGCCATCAGGCTCCTCAACGAAGCACTCGCACACGCCGCACGCAACACACGCACACACTCATAGCACTTTATTTATTTATTTATTTGTATTATTTACTTGTATTAATGTCTCTTCTGTTGTTGTTGCTTAATTTATTGGTATATATGTTTATGTGTTTATGTTTCTTATGTTCTTATTCTTTCATTTGTTTTCTTTCTTTTCTTGGGAGAATGAACAGAATAAGATTTTCATTGCATGGTATAACTGCTGTTGTACTATGCACATGACAATAAAACTCTCTTGAATCTTGAATCTTGAATGTGTTCTGTGAAAAAAAAAAAAAGAGTAATTCAAGTATTCAGGTTGGTATTGAAGTGTCTGTAGTGTAACGTTTAAGAGTGTGATGGCAGTGGGGTAGAGCTAGTTCTTCAGACAGGTTGTCCTGCATTTCACACTCGTGTACCTGCGTCCTGAGGGCATATAAGTGTGAACAGTCCATGTTGTGGGTGGGGTCCCTGATGATAGAGGCAGCTCTCCTGTGGACTCTGCGGTGGTAGATGCTCTGCAGAGAGCGCAGTGGACTCCTAATAATCCTCTGAGCAGTCTTAACCACTCTCTGCAGGCGTTTGCGGTCCATGGCTGTAGTGCTGCCGTACCACACAGTGATGCAGTTGGTCAAGATGCTCACCACGATACAGCTGTAGAAGTTGCTGTGGGTCTTAGTCGATATTCCAAACTTCCTCAGCCTCCTCAGAAAGTACAGCCGCTGTTGAGCCTTCTTGACCAGCCGTTTGGTGTTGAGTGTCCATGTGAAATCCTCAGTGATGTGGACACCGAGTTACTTAAAGCTGCTCACCCGCTCCACTTCAAGCTCCTTGAGCTCCTTGAGCTTAAAATTTGTAAAGTAACCTTTCTCCAGTTAGCTCCTGCTTCCAATTAGCAAGCCCCATCCTCTTTGTGGTCGGTAGATAAATGCCCCAGCTATTATTATTATTATTATTATTATTATTATTATTATTATTATTATTATTATCATTATCATTATTATTATTATAAAAACATTTACAGCACAAACATACACATTCACCACAATTTTATGTGAGAATGTGCAAACAAATTTGACGATTATGTCTGCATTTGCTAATAATATTGTCTCAATAATATTCTGAACAAAATACATTTCTGAAAGTCTCTGGAGATATGGAGAGTCTTCCCTGACGTCATGTATGGTGGCGCCTCGATTACAAATGGGACAAATTAGAGGTTCCACTGTGTTTTCTTTCTAACGCTCTAAAGAGCTTGAGAGAGGTGGAAGAGATGAGCGTCCCAATTCACTATGTGTAGCGGATGTTGTGCTCATGTCCATTAAGTGTTCACAGGGTACTGGACTCAGTGCTCAGTTGTTTTGCCTTTTGAAGGACTTCCAAGAGGCTGGACTGGCAGCTTCTCTTCTGTGAGCGAGCTTGTTATTAAAAGAGGATGGTGAAGACGAGAGATGTCGCTTTTAAGAGAGCAGGCTATTGTGGAGACAAAGTTGGAGACAAAGTCAACCTTCAAATAGACACGCCCTGTGGGACAGTTCACCCCTGGAGAGATTTTTTTGAGAGTCTCAGAAAGTCCATAAAGCTCCACTGCAGTTCTAGAAACTGATTGTACGGTTGTCTTCTTGTCTTTACGTTAGTGTAGCAAAGTAGTGCCTGAAAAATAAAGGTGGAGTAAGACTACTTCTTTAATTGTCATTGCACCCCAAGTTTGTCTTGGCTGGTAGCAACACAGATAATATTGTGTTTATTTCCCCCCATTTAGATCCCAGTGGAGCCTTGTGCTAAATGTGTTTACTCTTGTTATTGATTTGGATAAAAGCATTTGCAAAAGCTACAAGGCACACATGAATCAATTACCTTTTTTTTTTTACTGTCGTTATCCTGATGTTGCATGTTTATGATCGTCTTCCCTCACATTTTTTGTCTCTGCAGGAGCTGCACGGATGTGGTCTGCTGCATTATTTTCATCATCGTCATCCTCGGCTACATCGCACTGGGCACTGTGGGTGAGTGTGACACATTGGCGCTGATTATATCACACACGTGTTTCATAATCACTCACAAATACTCAATGTGAAGAGGCAGAGAGCTGGCAGCAAAGGAATCCAAATCATCAGTAGTTGCTGCTGGAGTGAAAACCCAATGTCGGAGTGCAAGTCAACGCAGCATGACATTAAGTTTCTCAGAGCCACTCCCTACTGGGCTTCACACAAAGACAGCTGATGGCTTGTTTCCTGCATAGAAACCAGGATTGTAGTCCCTGTGAAGCCTGCCTTACTTTCAGTCATTACTGTTCCTTGTCGAAGCAAGATCCCTTTTGATGTTGAGTGATGTCTGGCCCAAAGTGTTTAAGGTAGTTTTGTCATTTGTTTTAAACGCTATACCAGCCCTTGTTTCCACTTTCAAAGACTATTGTTCTGTCGCACACACACTCCTTGATACTGTAAATCAGGAGTTCTCATATGGTCTCAACCTGGGACCCACGTTTTCCAGTGGTCAATAAGTTGCGACACACCATTATTTATATTTATTTATTTATTGCTTCATTTATTTTATTTAGATTTTTTACACGGTTTGTAAGTAATTTTTATATCTATTTATGCCTTCATGTATTTATTTTATTTAGATGCTTTAAATACTTTTATTTAAGTAAAAAAAAGCAAATGTATTTGTTTTTTTTTTAAATTGCTTAGGAATTTGTAAAGAACATGATAACTGCATGCATACAAATAATGCATAAAAAATTAAGATAAAAAGATCGAGTAAAATGTCACAGTTGCACTAAATAAGACCACAAAATCAGATATTTCCAAATAAGTCAGACATCTATTGTATATTACATATTTTAATATAATTTTTCACTTATTGTTGGCGACCCACCCGTAATGGATCCGCGACCCACTTTTGGGTTGAGAAACCCTACCTGGAATTATCGAATTATAGCCATTCCATACCTAAACTGGAAACAGGCAATAACTGGAGAGAGGCTGTTATTTACAAAATGTGAAAACTTATTTTATACAACAACTTTTTTTAATTTTAATAATGATTTGGACTGCATGAGAAATTGGAAAGGATTTTTTGTTGTAATAGCAATAAGTGTGAACTGCTCAGCCAGCATCAATACAACTGATGAGTTTATTGTAAACAACAATATGGCAAATGTAACATGCATGGATTTCACAAAGCCTAGTAGCGAAACAGACATTTTAAAGCACATTCAGAGGGAGCTAAAGCTGTTGCAAAATGACGAGTGATACTTCACTGGCACGTACTGTCATTTCCTGATGTTAATAAAAACTACTGTAGGACATTACCTACAGCCACAGCTGTTAATGGCAATGTTTTGACCCGGCAATAATTAGAGACCCCGGTGGTTATTTGCTTTTTTAGAACATGTGCCCGTCGCCTGTAGGAGACTGTCTGGTTAATTAAATAGGTGTTAACTGGAGCATTTACGTTAAATACGTAGTAACCTTATAATAAATGGCCATGTGGTCAAATAGAGCTACATTTTTCTGTACACTTTCTCTTGCACAACAAATCATTGTCAAAGTTTATTGTATCTATTCGTGCATACAGTTTGGTTGAGGTGAATCAAAGCACTGGTTGTCTTTTTCCAACAAGCAAAATAGACAAGTCTTCCTCCACACAATGCAGCAGCACATGCAGAGAAAGCAAGCGTGTATCTTCTCAACAAGATGTCTGATGGTGTGAAGTGCGGGGGCGTCAAGAAACTCCGCTTCCCCAGAGAAAGGCGTATTCTTTTAATAAACAGGAGTTACAATGCAGCACGCCTCTTTTGTGACTCATTCTGTGTTGTTTCATGTCCTTCATTTACATCTCTGTCTGGAGGTCATTAATTGTTAAAGAATGCATACAAAGGCGATCTCTTCATTCGCCTTATTGATGATGCAACATTTTGCCATCCTTTTGCTGCCTTGTCAGAGTCTCAGTCTGGTCAAGGGGACGGACTCTGTGCTCCCTGATAATTAAAGAGCATTAGCCACAGCCATGAATGTGAGGCCAAACAGGCACGAACAGAAATGAAACTTGGGTAGTCAGTGTATTGCTAGTGTAGATTTACTATCCATTAAAAATGACTTAATACAAGTGAGTAGCAAGATAGTCTTGCCAAGTCAAGTCCTGCCTACAATATGTGCGCTATGGTCTTCTTTCAGCCTGGATCCATGGCGACCCCAGGAAGGTGGCCTATCCAACTGACAGCCAAGGGCAGTTCTGTGGCCAGCAGGACACTCCTAATGCGTGAGTCTTCCCCCAGTTTTGTCTGCTGCTATCATCTTCGCACTCGAAAAAGGCGGTGTGCACAATCCACAAAGATATGATTCATTCATGAGAAGCTTTTTTGTTCTTGAGTAAACCTGACCCCTTCTCCTGGTCATCCACAGAAATAAAGCCATCTTGTTCTACTTCAACATGTTGAAATGTGCCAACCCTGCAGTGTTAATTAACCTCCAGTGCCCTACAACTCAGGTAGACGCCGAGTGCCTCCACCCACCCGACCCCCCCAAGTGCATGCTTTATGCGACTCGCACAACTTCCCCTCCACGCTCGGTTATGCAAGATTGATGGGCCTTCTCGTTAAGAAGGATGTGTTTCTTCCCCTAGCTCTGTGTCTCCAAGTGCCCTGACAGATTTGCCACGCTCCGAACTGCCCAGAATACCACAACCTGGGAGTATTACAAGCAGTTCTGCAAACCGGGCTTTGGCAGTAAGGTATGAGGTTTATTGTTATTCATGAGATGAGAATCTTGTCAGTGGAAGCAAAAAACAAGCACATAGTTTGGACAATGCCGAGTGCTACGCAACCACAATATTCCGTACACCTGGGCAGTTTATTGAGATCCAATACAAGCGCTGTAGCAAAAGCATACTGTTTATTTGGCATTGGTATAATTGATTAATTGATCTGTAAGACTTTGGTCTATTGTTAAATTCATCGCTGATGAACTGGTCCATGGAGAGCACTACCTGGCTGACATGAAATAACACCCATACAGTCACCTTTATGTTTGCATTACCCAATATAGTAGAAATAATCAGAGAAAATAAGATACAGACATGAATAAGATAACACACTCACATGTTAGCAGTTCCTTGTTTCTGGACGGTGTATTTCCTGCGGTGGTTATTGTCTCATCATTGTCTTGTAATGGCGGCTTTAAATGATTATTTTGTTATTATTAAACCTGCAATAAATGCCTTTTCTGGTCTGGTCCTTGTCTCACCGAACACCGACACCTAGTGGCCAATGTAGAATACTACAGTCACAATTAGAATGCTTCTTCTGCCTTGTATTTGTGTTTGAGTTCTTTTAGTTAGTTCATTTAACCATTTTTATGCTTCAAAATGCTTAATTTAGGCCAAGAATAGTACAATTTGCCTAAATATGCTTTTTTTTTAAACTAATTGCCATCATTGAATGTTTGCATAAATCACAAACTTCACACAGATCATTAAAAAGCTAATTGAGTAATAGTCCTACAGATCACTTACACACATACACAGTACACATATAGCTGAATAATAAACAATAAATATAGCAACTTCTGATCAATACATGTCAATTTCATAGTGAAAATAATGTACCGATTTAAGCCCCACCTATTTGTGGTTAAATCACGCCCACTTCCGGTTTATGCCCTGCCCATACCAAGTACAGATAAGAATACAGATACAAATAGTGGTGTACTCGCTCATCCCTAGTAAGTGGAACAGTTGTAATTAGTTGCACCAACTGCCAAGGCTTGATCAACCTCCATTTCTGCAAAACAGCTTTAAATTGTTGACCCATTTCATGGTCCCTGAAACAGGCCTTTTTGGATAATTCTGAAATACACTTTTTTTTGGGTGACCTTTTTTTTTTAACCTCTGGCACTTTTTGTACCATTTTGTACCATTTCAAGCTATTCATTAGACTTGAACGACATGAATTTCAATAAATAACTGGAAAATTGGGGTGTTCTAAAACTTGACCGGTCGTGTATAACACCATGAACTATTTGCAATTTTCACATTTGGAACTAACTAACATGCGTACATGTGTAGATGTGCATGCGTTAAAATTTCCTGACAATGCGTAACCTTCTGCATGCTACAATCCTCCATGCTCTCTCACTTCCTCCTTGCTGTCAAGGGTGTTAATACTGCAAAAAATCCATGCCGAGCTCTTATCAAATGCACTTCTGCCACCTTGTGGCCAGTGTTATGGCTTAAAACTGATGCAACAGTGACCTCTTTTAGTTTGCAGTTGCATCATCACTTCTTTTTGCCTCTCAACGCAAAAGATGTATAAATACGTCGTTGGGAGCGAGCCTATTTGGTGAGCGTTCGGGTTTAAAAAACATAGAAATATGTCTTTGGTACTGAATGAGTTAAAGTTAAAACATGTAGAATATTCTTTTTTATAGGAAAATAAGTCTTATTTTTCTGCCCAGTCGCACTAATCAAGAGCTCATATATCACTGATACATATCACAGTCCTTTTCCGTCAGCTAGTGGCAGTTGAGTGCCCGTGACGTTGGCATGGTGCTGCTGTTGGTGGTGCTGGTGTGAGAGCCACAGAGTGAGATGTAACGTGGGAGCGTCTTTAGAACTCAGGTCAGGTACAGCTGAATCATTGATCAGCCTTCCCACAGCCACTCGTTACATCACATGTCATGGAGTCCAACCCGACCTTGTTTTTGCTATTTTATTGTTCTGAAGACCTGCTTTGATTAAGTGTTTTTAAACTGATGATATATATGAAGTGTATATATTTAGGCAAATGTTTGACAAAATATGTCAGTGTTTAGGACTAATTGTTACTTTTATTGTCTTTGCTTCCCATCAGCCGATTGAAGAGGTCATACGAGATGATGACTGCCCATCCATGATTGTGCCAAGCAGACCCTGTAAGCCAAAGTCACACTAACCACTTCTTCATGCTTGAAACCCATTTTTTTCAATTTCAATTTTTTTTCAGTTCTTCAGCGGTGCTTCCCTGATTTCATCACAAGAAATGGAATCTTAACTGTAGCCAACCAGACCTTCTTTAATGACGGACTCAATGTAAGAAGTGTCAACGACCTAAAAGATGCTGCCAAGTAAGTAGCGCTGACATGACAATCGTTTTAACTCAAGAGGAGTGACACCCATACTTTTAAGTGTAAAAGTAAGCCCCTGTAATGGTTGGGGGGGAAAAAAACCTCTTAAGTTGGAGGGTATATCTAATTTTTTTAACAGTTGTCACACAAGACTAAACAGAAGTTAGCCACTAATGCAATGTAAAATGCAATGAACAAAACACAACCTTGTTGAAGAGACACCACCAATATAAAAGAGGCATTCAGAGGCTAGACAGCTAATGTTAGCAGCTGGTTTCATCGTCTATCTGATATACAGTCGTCCCTCATTACATCGTGGTTTGAACATCGTTCCCTCACTCCACGTTTTTTCAGAAATTAATTAATAAATGATTGCTGTTTCGTGGTTGACTATGGCCCATTAGTAAAAAAAATAATGAAAGACAAGTTATATGTAGTATTCTGGCCTCAAGGCGTCAGTAATGTTGCATTGATGGGACATGACATTAAATTATATTACCTTCACACTGCATGGAGTCAGCCATACATGTCCGCCATGACATGGTGAAAAAAAGCTTTTCTCCCATTCCATGTGGATGTGGTAAGTTTTTGGCTTCTTACTTTGTCCTTCTTCCCCACTCCATTTGAAACACTTGCTTTAGTTTAGAATAAGTCAATTAGAGCGCTAGCGGCGGCCGTCTCTTATGTCCCTGCCGTGATCCTGAAGCTTGCGCAATGTGGTGTAAACAAATAATATTAGGAGTGTAAAGGTGACTATAGGGGATTTATTTGATATCTACAGGGCTCTAATAATGTTAAAACCGTATTTAGAAGGTCATAAACAGGTTTTCTGTGCTCTAAACTGAAAATATTTAATATTTTAATATTGAATCCTACTTCAGCTATTACAGTAGGGTCTGGAACCTGTTAACTGTAATAAATGAGGGAGTACTGTACTGTAAATGCTCCAATTAACACCTCTATTCCATTAACCACAAAGTATTTTATAGTTGTCGGGTGTGTGATCTCCAAAAGCAAATAGTTGGCGGGTTCTCTACATTGGCATTAACATCAATAGGCAACGCTCTGGTATAGCTTTTTTGTTAACGCCACAATGTTACATTTGAACTTTCTTGAGTAGTCAGCATTGAGCAGCTTTATTAAGCTCTACATGCGCTTCAAAATGTTGTTTTGCTCTACACAGCTGTTGGTGTGAATCTCATTGTATTTTCATGCGTGTTACACTTATACTCACTAATACTGTCTGTGCAGTTTCCTCCACATTACAATATTGGTTTTGTTGCAGCCGTGTTGTGTAATATAATTGTTAGTAAATGAAGGAGAGCTAGGTTTTCTTTTACACTTTCTTATGCACTCCACGACATTAAAGTTGTAAAATTAGTTTTCACATGTAGGAAATCATGTTTGACTTTGGAGGTTCCACCGTATGCATGATAATGACTTACTTGACACATGAAGATGCTATCATACTGTCACTAGGGCTGCCGCCTCTGCACCCAGAGAGCTGTGGACAGACATGAAAGGGTAGGACTTCCAGTGTGGGCATGTCACCTATTGCCAAAGGAATGTGTCCTACCGCACACATTCAGAGTCTCTTGCATGTTTCATGGCAACGTTTTGAATATGTAAAAACAAATCATGTATCGAAAGCAGTGAACATACATGATTCTACATTTGACACTGACGCTGGAGTATCAAGTGCAGTGCTTTTCTTCTTGTAGCCGGGTAACCGCACATGCAGCTCATAGTGCAAAGGTCTCATACTGTATAATTTCCTTTTTTTTTTCAGTTGCTTTGTGCAGACTAACCTCGCCATGACCTGCTCACACTTTCTTCCAACCTACAACACCTGAGTGAACAGTTACTATGTTTTCTGACTTCACCTCCTTACATGAAGTTATACCTTATGTATTAGCACCAATAGAGCTGCAGTGACCCCTGGTGGGCAGAATCAACACTAAATATCACAACAGAGCATCCCAACTCCTGAGTCAAGTTTCATTATGTCATTATTGATTGAGTCATTTGGTTGTTTGCTTAATGTCGTCTCACATGAACGACAGCTTGTCCTCTTTAAATAGCCTTGTCATACATACACAATGGAGAAAAAATGCCTATGGACACCTAAAGCAGGTGCCCAGACTTTTTCCAGTAGGTGCCGAATACTGAAAAATCTAAGGATTTGGGGGCCGTTCTGATTTTTAACATATAACAGGCTGAAACCAACCCATGTAGTTACGCAAATACATGACATATACAGTCATTGCCAAAAACATTGGCACCCCTGTGCTTGTGTTTTGTGTCTGTGTGTGGCATGGGCACAATCTCATGGCTGCAAGTTCATCTCCAGAGATCTAAATGTTCCTGTGTTTACTGTGCGCAACATCATCAAGAAGTTCACAGCCCATAGCACTACAGCCAACCTCCCTGGACGTAGACAGAAGAGAAGAATGTATGAATGATTGTATTAAAGGATTTCTCAAATGGTACATGAAGAACCTCAATCCCCTTCCACACAAATTCAAGCTGACCTGCAGACACAGGGTACAACAGTGTCAGCTCGCGGAATCCATTGCCATTTGAATGAAAAGAGACGCTATGGTAGAAGGCCCAGGAGGACCCCACTGCTCACACAGACGGGCACATAAAAAAGGCCAGGCTGGAGTTTGCCAACAGATGCAGTTTTAAGTCTACACATTTAAATTTAACAATGCAGAGTTGACCAATTATTTTATTAAATTTAAACGGGAAGTTGAGCTTCCCTTGAGTCAATGAGCAGTCGCCACTGGTCCAGATCTAAATCCCACAGAACTCCTGCGGGAGAGATCTCAAAACAGTAGTGGGGAAGAGGCACCCTGGGCCAACTGGAGCAGCAGTTGGCAAAAGAAAAGTGGGCCAAAATTCTAGCAGAGAGGTGTAAGAAGCATGTTGATGGTTGCAGGAAGTGATTGTTTTCTGTTACTTTTTCCAAAGGGTGTGCTACTAATTATTAAGTTGATAATAATAATTTTGTAGTCCATTTTGGGGGTTCTGTGTGAATGATCACATTTTTTTGTTTTTTTTTCTTTGCCTTTTTTGTGTTGTTCCAATGCAAAGAAAAAAAATAAACATGTGAATAAATTGGGGTGCCAATATTTTTGGTCATGACTGTATGTAATGAAAACACAACCTGCATGCCTGTTTTGTAGGAGAGAGTTTGACAGATAGTTTGTTGTTGTTATTATTATTAGTAGTATCAAAATGTGATCTTTTTTCCGGATAGCTGTGGACTGCAAATGTCTCCCGGCCCGCACTTTGAACACCCCTGACCTAAAGGAAATTTGTCCTGAAGAACACTTGTGGGATCAGAGATCAATCCTTGTTCTAGTTCTTTGGTTCTTCCGCACCAAATTGATCCAAGCATGGCTTTATGGTCGTTGCTTTGTGCTACTGGGAACAGAAAAGGATGCTTCCCCAAATTATTGAAGCAACTGTCCAAAGAAAAGGCAGTACATGCAAGTAACTTGCTAAAATGTACTGATCAGTAGAGCTTTGGCAACCATAGTGCTGCTTCTTTGACATAGAACTGGCTGTCATAACCTACCAGTGCTGAGAATTGTTAAAAACATTGAAAAACTACCGCTGGCATCACTGTGTGAAAATGTTTACTTTAAAAGCTACAGTATGTTGTTGTTCATCCTTCTGCTAATTCCCTTTTTTCCCTCCTCTCCCATGACAGCGGCATCTCCAGTCTGCTGAATGCCAAAGAATTTAGCTTGAGGATCTTTGAGGATTATGCAAATTCCTGGGATTGGATCCTCTTGTGAGTATACATAGGACTTGCTATTGTTGAACATGATGTGATGTGATCCTGATTGTATTATAGAGGCTGTATCTAAAATCAAGTGGTGTAAAACAGCATTTTGTCCTACTGATTAGTATGATATTTTGGTAAATATTTTTGTTATATGCAAATGTTACCGTTGATTGTATGCAGAGCTCTGGTCATAACTATGGTGGTCAGCCTACTCTTCATCCTGCTGCTGCGCTTCACTGCCGGCGTGCTGCTGTGGCTCATCATCTTCGGCGTCATTGCCGCGGTCGGCTACGGTGAGCAAAGTCTTACGTATGATACAGTATCTCACAAGAGTGAGTACACGGCTCCCATTTCAGCAAGCAAGATGTAGACGAGATGTTACACCAGATTGGTTTGACGAGATGAGATTTTAACATTAATTCAGAAAAGCGCAATCAAAAAATATGACTGGACGAGCAAACCTTTTTATCTGAATCACAAAACAATGCAGGTGTGTTTTGAAATGTTTAAATTAATGCTAAATTATATTCTTGTCAACATGGTTTGAGACCAAACTTTGACATGAAGTTCTATGACATCCCCATCAGCAGTGTAGTACATCAACAGTGACTTACTCCCTGCTTGGTCCCGTGAGCCCGGGTCTGGTCAGATTTCGGTGATGAGGAACATATTTCCAGTAAGTTGCTGGGGCCACCTAAGTAAAGAGTTTGGCTTCTCAAAACAATACGCGTTCAAAAGAGTTATACATTTGCATCACAAAAATGCCTCCTGGAAAAAAATCAGACCTTTTTCTCTTTCGTCTTATCACTGCGCGTTGTCGCCTGTCAATTCTTGTGTATGTGATGAAGATAGCTGCGGTGCTCCCATCTTCATCCACTATGCGAGCGTCGCAGCCATCTTGTTCACGTATTTGTTCCATGTTTGGTTGCCACCATACTGGCATACTGGCTCATTCTTGTTTATAGGCTCCTTGCTCATTTCCACACAGGAGCTGTGGCATTTGGCTTTTGCTATTATCTTTTTTCCTCCTAATTTCTCCTACGTTACCTTGCATTGCTCTTCACAAGGGTCCACTCTTTGGCTGTGGAGTGCGACTGTATGGCTGACAAGAGGTGTCACTCTGTTCGGATGCTGTTGTTTTATGGAATGTCGTTCTGTGAAGCCTCTAGGTTCTAAACCAATGCACAAAGTGAACCAGAAACGAGCAAAACAGACACGCGTGTTCATGGCAATATATGGAGGCGGTGAAAATTATCCAGTGAATTTTCATTTGGGATTAATTTATTTATTGCGAGAAAGTTTTTTTCTGAATGAGAAATCTCATTTCTGAATGAGTGCTTCCGGCACTGTGGGGAATTGCCGGGTGAAACATGAATTCTAACACGTACTCTTCGATATTCTGAAGCCGAGCTTGATCCCCTCCCTTGGGAAACAGGGCTACATGGCAGATTTCCAAGATGATAACGTGCCCCAACACACCTCCAAAATGGCAAATTACACTTCTATAGTATCATCCCTTGAGGTGATTTAATATAATTGGTGAAATGTGAGGGCAGTACTCAGTTTTGTGAGATACTGTATTTAAAAGCGGATTCCTATATCACCGTAGTGAGCAGATGCGTTGTTATTGTGTGTTTCTCAGGTATTGGCCACTGCTACTGGGAGTACAGTATGCTTAGCGGGAAGCCGGGCGCCAACGTCACCATCTCAGATATTGGCTTCCAGACAGACTTCAGCATTTACCTGAAGCTCAGCCAGACGTGGCTCGTCTTCAGTATGCAACCACTCAACTGTTTGTTTTCCAACTTGTACGCAAACAATGAACTCCAGTTAAAATGCCTCCTCTTGTGCTAAAGTGATCTCGCTGTCCGTGATCGAGGCCATCATTGTGATTATGCTGATTTTCCTGAGGAAGCGGCTCCAGATTGCCATTGCGCTTTTAAAGGAGGGAAGCAAGTAAGTAGTTGTTTCCATACGTGCCTTGCATCCGACAAGATGTTCTACCTCTTGTATTTGCTTGTTTTTTCAGGGCCATCAGCTACATCATGACAACTCTCCTCTATCCCATCTTCACCTTCTTCCTGCTGTCTCTCTGCATCGCTTATGGCGCAGTCACAGCAATGTATCCTTCTGGTAATAAGGTAATCCCTCATTTATCGCTGTTAATTGGTTCCAGACCACAAAATTTATGAATTTCTGCAAAGTAGGCAATGTATTTCTGTCCCAGTAGGGGGCAACAGTTCTCTTTTCCTCCCACCGGCAGCAACAGATTGTCTATGAAGAAGACGGATTGTGATTTGAGAGATGAAAATGGCGAAACGTGCAGAAATTGAGCGGAGACAAAAAATGCCGGCATCTAACACTGTCACAGAGCTTGTCTGGCAGTGGATCTGCCTTTAGGAATGACGCGATCGCGAAAGATAGATGTGACAGTTGACAATGGCAGCCGAAGCAACAAGCTAGTGCTTAGCGTTGCTGAGCCATGTGGCGCAACACCGGGGCCTGACACCGGAAGCAGTTCAGAGTCGGGTGACTCAGAACCCGACCCTGATTCTTCTGACGAGTGGCTGCCGTCTGGATCGGTCAACACCAGGGATTCATTCCCACCCAGCGTCACTCTGCTTGAATTTGCTTCTCTGCTACTGCCTTATGTTCTACTGCCAATAGATAATAGTAAAGACCCAAAAAGGCTAGAAAATAACTTTTTTTTCTGATGGAAAAAAAAGAGTCTAAAGTTTCTTTGGATAGTTTCAATGTTTATGTAGTCCTAAAACTCAATATTCTGTGGGTCTTGAAAGTTCAGCAAAAATGCCCAAAAACTCTGGCAGTATGGAGCTCTCTCCTCTGAACATGGCTGGCAGTCAGTGGGTTAATGGCTGATACTGTATTTGTACTTTAGTTTATTTAACCATTTTTATGCTTGAAAATGCTTTATTTGTGCAAAAAATACATAATATGCTTAAGTATGCACATTTTTTTTTACAAATAATAGGCCGTTGTCAACCACGAAACAGTGATCTCTTATTAATGTTTGAAAAACCATGATAGAGTGAGGGAGCAATGTTCGAACCACAGTGTAGAGAGGGATGGCTGTAATTTTTCATAATGTACTGAGCATGCAATCTCTCTTACAATCATTTCCTGGTTCTATGGTTGGACTTTTCCCGAAAATATTGTGTGTAGTGTGTCTGCCTTAACTAATTTGCCTCCAGCTTGTTAGCATCCTCTGGTAACGCCGTGTACAAGGTGACGTCTGCACATGACAAATGTATCTATGGCAACCTCACATGCAATCCAAAGGTTAGACTCCCATTCATTCTGTGTTAGCACAGTCTTGATGATACTGACGACTCCTCTCTCATTCCCGCCCACCAAGACGTTCAGTGCAACCAACATCACCACCGTGTGCCCAGGGTCGCAGTGCTTGTTCGCCTTCTACGGCGGCGAGAGCACGTACCACCGCTACATCTTCGTCCTCCACCTGTGTAATCTGTTTGCCTTCCTGTGGATGGTCAACTTCACCATCGCGCTGGGCCAGTGTACTCTGGCTGGGGCCTTTGCGTCTTATTACTGGGCGCTGAGGAAGCCCAGAGACATCCCCCCCTGCCCGCTGTTCTCATCTTTTTGCAGGGCCTTACGGTAAGTTGATGCTCAAAGTCCAAGTGAGACCCAATATATAATTTTGTAATGTAAAGGTGAAGTGTGAATCTCTCTATGTGTTGCAGCTATCACACAGGCTCACTGGCCTTTGGTGCGCTCATCCTCTCTGTGGTACAAAGCATCCGCATTGTCCTCGAGTACCTGGACCACAAACTGAAAGGCAAGATGGAACTTCTGGAAGCCCTGTGGTTCAGTACTACCAAAAATGTTTAAAGATTATACTTGGTGTGCACTTTGGTGTGGGTCACTTACCGTTCACACGGATATTTTTGTTATGTGACCAAAGGTTGCTCAGTAAAACATGTGCATGGAGTAAGGACATGATTTGTAGCTTTTGTGACAAATTATGTGACATAATTCAAGTATTCTAAACAAAAAATGCCATCTGCTGGGTTGAATGCATAAATTCTTACATTCTGCTATATTTACCAGCATCATTTATAAACATGGTGGCCTAGTGGTTAGCATGTTGGCCACAGTCAGGAGATCGGTAAGATCTCTGCATGTTCTCCCCGTGTGTGCGTGGTTTTTCTCCGCATACTCCAGTTTCCTCCCACATTCCAAAAACATGCATGTTAGGTTCATTGGTGACTCTAAATTGTCCATAGGTATGAATGTGAGTGTGAATGGTTGTTTGTCTATACTGTATGTGCCCTGCGATTGGCTGGCTTCCTCTGGCCCCAAGTCAGCTGGAATGGGCTCAAGCATACCCGCAACCATCGTGAGGATAAGCGGCATAGAAGATGGATGGATGGATGGATGGATGGATGGATGGATGGATGGATGGATGGATGGCTACTCTTTATACTTTGATTTGTTTTTTTTGCAGGTTCCCAGAATGCATACGCTCGCTTCCTGCTGTGCTGCCTCAAAGGTTGCTTCTGGTGCTTGGAACATTTCATCAAGTTCATCAACAGAAATGCATACATCATGGTGAGCGTGTAGTAGTAGTGATATTAATAGCTATTATTCATTAGCGCCCAAGCTTGTTAACAGGTGATGTCTTTTCAACAGATAGCAATATATGGAAAGAGCTTCTGCACGTCCTCTAAGGATGCTTTCTTCCTCTTGATGAGGAATGTTGTTCGGTAAGACAATAATTTCTGGTACCCCTTACTTGATTAACGCCTATTCATTTATCATTGGTTACTAAATTACAGTAGAAAATGGTAACCTGGTCCATGTTAATGCAGGAAGTGAACAGATTCCATAGCTGCTGAAACATGGAGTAGGGGTGGGATTACGGACATGTTGACTTGTGCAAGTGTAACCGTGATGTTCCTTAATGTCACGTCTTAAGCATGTTTGACATAAACTTAACTGTTACCCTTAATACGTCACTAAACATTTTAAAAGGGTGTGCCCCCGACCTAGTAAGAAACCACTAAATAGTACTGTAGGTACCACGATGAATACCTCTAATAAAACCATGAGACCCTGAAAAATAAGTTGCATTAAATAATGTTTTATATAATATATCATCAGTTTTATAATCAGCAAATTACTTGGAAAAAAATACTATAAAGTAACCCCTGTTTATTGCGCTTAATTGGTTCCAGATCCAAAAGTGATAAATGAATTTCTGCAAAGTAGGATTCCTTCTTCATAAATGGGATATTTTCGTAGTCATGGCAGAGAAAATCTGTTTACGATCTTCTAAATAAGTTTTTTAACATTATTAGAGTCCTCTAGACATGAAATAAGTCACCTTTACATAGGTATTACCTAATATAGTAGATATAATCAGAGAAAGTCAGCCATTTAAGACATAAATAAAACTCGTTTTCGTGTGTGTCGCAGTAAATACCTTTCGGTGCTAGTAGAGGAGCAGAATGGGTGGAGGACAGGAAGTGACGTTGGGGGTTCGGAGTTGAGTTTTAGCTTGTCGTGGGTTATGGCTGCAACAGTAGCCCTACATTCATAATTTGAATAAGGCGTATTTTGATTTTTGTTCATTTTGCCATTTTTATGCTTGAAAATCCTTAATTTAGGGAAACTATACGGTTGTCCTCAAAAGAATTCTTACCCTTGTGAATATATAAGATTTTTTATTTTTGGGATGAAATGAATGCATTTTGTCAAGTTTGTTTATGATTTCTATGTGGCCAACAAGTGAAAGAATAACAAAAATACACAATTTAAGACATTGTTAATTTCAGGGCTATTTTATTCAGCTTGGCAACAACGGGAAGTACCAGCAAGACAATGATCCAAAAGACCGCCAAGGTAGTGAAGAAATGGTTCAAGAACAGTGATGTCAACGTCCTAGAATGGCCAAATCATAGTCCTGACCCGAATCCAATCGAGAACTTGTGGCGAGACTTGAAGGCCAGAGTGACGGCTAGGAAACCGTCCAACCTGAGCCAGCTTGAGGCTTTCGCCAAGGAAGAATGGGCCAAAATCCCTCAAGAGACGAGCAGGAAACTTGTGGCAACGTACAAGAATGGTCTAGAAGCAGTCATAAACAACAAAGGCTGTGCTATTGACTATTAAAGAAAGACATTGGACTCAGTAAACCTAGGGTATGAATTATTTTGAACGTGACATTTTTAAAAGACCCATTAATAAAATAGCCCTGAAATTAAGAATGTCTTAAATTGTGTATTGTTGTTATTCTTTCACTTGTTGGTCACATAGAAATCATAAACAAACTTGACAAAATGCATTCATTTCATCACAAAAATAAAAAATGTTTGCTAAAATATGCTTAAATATGCATTTGTTTACTAATAATACGCCATATTAAATATTATTTAAAAATATCTTTATTTATATCCGATGTCCTTTGCAGTGGACATGTTTCATTTGTCATCTTCTCTACTGTTTGGATGAAAGTAACAAGGCAGGTTTGTTTTGTTTTGTTTTTTTTAATAAAACAAACATTAACAAAGTATAGCAGTGCTGGAATGTTTTTTATATTTATTTTCACATACATTTAGGATTGGGCATGAAAAAAAAAACATTGAAAAGCATTGCTTGAACTTCAGCTTTTCTTGGTTTGGGCATTTTGTAAATGGAATTCCTCACTTTGTCAGTTATATAATGAATCATAATGCAAGAAGCAGCTTTTCCTCTTGTTGCACACATGCATCTCTGCATCTTTATGCGTTTGTCACATTAGCCATCTTTGTCATTTCACTGCATATGAAATAGTCGTAGTAGCAGCAGTAATAGTAGTATGTCCACCGCAGAGGAAAATTGAAAAATGCGTTGTTAAAATGGTTACTACCAAAACCACTTCAAACTATTAATTGACTGACACGTGCTTTAAAAAACACTCACTTTCTACCTTTAAAAATAAAATACTGTTACTGTTCTGTAACTTGTCTTGTAGCCATAAAACATGCTGGGCTGTATGTCAGCCATTTTGGGAAGGACAAACCCCAATCAGCAACATCGCTGAGAAGCCCAGGGTGTCCCATCCACAGCGCAACAGAACACAACCTTGATTCTGGTAGTTTTTTGCATTTGAAGTATGGATAACAACCCCTTAAAGGGGACAAAAATGCATTGCTGGGCCTCAGAAGGAGATTGCTAAAAAGACACAAGGTGGTCAGCCGAGTTTGGTGTTTATTTGGCTTTAAGAAGCTGATATTTCCTACTTTCACAGGAGTGGTCATACAAGACTACAAGAGTGTACCTCTCACATGCATCAGAAGCTTGTTTTTGTGCTTTTAGGGTGGCCGTCCTTGACAAGGCCACAGACTTCTTATTGTTCCTGGGAAAATTACTCATTTCAGGAAGTGTTGGTGAGTCCCCTTCAGCAGGAAGGCTTTGTTTTCCTCCCATCCAACCATTTTATTCACATTAATATATGATTTTGTTTTAATATACTGAATGTATGTATGTGTACGATGACGACTGCAACATCATTCAATTTAGACTTTTAAAAAGACTTCACTTGTTTTTGAACGAATGTCCTCCAGGTCTGCTTGCATTTTTCTTCTTCACTCGTAAATTGCCAGTCATTCAAGGGGATGTACCGTCGCTAAATTACTACTGGGTCCCCCTGCTGGTAAGTATTTTTGTTGTTTTTAATCGTAAAAGCACAATATGACAAAAATAATTACAAATCTATATCCATACAAATATAGAAAATAGATATATACTGTATATATATTTAAAATATATTGACACTGTCACTGAAGTTTGCAAACAATTCACAGCATTTTTGATGGCTTTGTTGCCTTCTAGACTGTTGAAGTGAAGAGTTAAACAATTCACAGCATGTTTTTTTGGTTTGTGTAAAAACACAAAAATAAAATGAGTAAAAATGTAATATAAATACTAAAAAGGCAACAAAAAACACATGAACACTGTCACTCTGTCACTGTCACTCTGAATTAAACAGTTCACAGCATTTTTGCTGGGGAGTTTTGAATTAAAACCCAAAAATAAAAACAACCAGTGAATATAAATATGTAATAAAGTTTTTAAAAAGTTACATTAAAATACATTAACATTAAAAAAAGTTTTTAAAAAATTGTAACGGCATTTTTGTTTTTGTGTTTGCATAAAAACACTAAAAGTATTTCTTTTTCAACAATAAATATACTGTACAGTGTACACATAATACATTTTATTCAAATGCAAAAAAAAGCACAAAAAAATACAAAAACAAAAAACGCTGCCACTCAAGACGTAAAGAATTTACAGCATTTTTTTTTGCATAAAAACTTAAAGATAAAAATAATTAAAATACAATGTACACGTAATAATATAAATATATATTTTAAAAATGGAACAAAAAAAAAATGGCCGCACAGTGGTCTAGTGGTTAGCACGTTGGCCAATACAGGAACAGCCTGGAGATCGGGAAGACCTGGGTTCGATTGTGTGGAGTTTGCATGTTCTCCCCGTGTGTGTGGGGGTTTTCTCCGGGTCCTCCGGTTTCCTCCCACATTCCAAAAACATGCATGTTAGGTTAATTGGAGACTCTAAATTGTCCATAGGTATGAATGTGAGTGTGAATGCTTGTTTGTCTATATGTGCCCTGCCATTGGCTGGCGACCAGTCCAGGGTGTACCCTGCCTGTCGCCTGAAGTCAGCTGGGATAGGCTCCAGCATACCCCCGTGACCCTAATGAGGATGAAGCCGTATAGAAAATGGATGGATGGATGGATGGAACAAAAATGTAAAATAAATACACAGCACATGAGCACTATCACTCAAGAGGAAACAATCGACTGGAAGTCATGGGTAGACCCACATACTCTATATTATATATATTTTATATATATATATATTTTATATATACAGTATATTATATATAATATTTGAAGCGTACTCATTTTTTTGAGTATTTCTCAAATGGAGTCACATACACACATGCTGTGTTATTATTGGACAAATGCAATATTTGAGGGCCAAAAAACACATTTTTGTAAGACACGTACACAAAAAAAAAGCTAGAAATCACTGCGATTTGATGTGCTGTAGATGTTTTAAGTATTGGTGATTTTGGCCTGTTGGTTTCTTCCAGACGGTGATATTTGGATCGTACATGATTGCACATGGTTTTTTTAACGTCTACTCCATGTGCGTGGACACCTTGTTCCTGTGCTTTTGTGAGTAGACTTTCTCTTTTGCATGACACCACGTCGCCTGACCAAGCGTGTTCTGTCCTTTCTCGTCTGCGTTACAACTCTTGCACTCGTTGCATGTTTCTTACTGCCTTACTGAAGCCTCTGCATTGCTTCCCCGCTTGTCTGCTTTCCCGTCGGTGGTGGATCCTGGTCCTCAGGTGAAGACCTGGAGAGGAACGACGGTTCCCCCTCCAGGCCCTACTACATGTCTCCCGGCCTGCGCAAGATCTTGCACAAAGCGGATTCCATTTCCAAGTCTTCTTTGTGAGCAACCAGTGGCTGTTCAACTAAAAAAACAACAACTGCCGACTCTCTGGCATTGACTATTCTTCATATCTGCTGTGAGTGAGTGAGTGTGGATGCATCACAGCCTGGATGTGGAAAGACCTTCTTTTTCCAGATGCTTTTTCCTCCCCACCTTCTCTGCATTCTCTGCCTTACCGAGAGGATACGTGTCAAATCACAGGCTGGCCTCAACGGACAAAATGCAGAAATGCAACGTACACATGATGCCCCATGTGGTGTAAGGCCATACTGAAAAATGGTGGCACTTTTCCTGGAAAATGAACTTTTATATGCACTTTCATTTCTACAAAGAACCATGTGACTTAGAGTGGATAGAGGGGGAAAAATAAAATAGCAGGTTTTTATATCATGGAGGGGAAAAAAGAGAAAAACGATGGAGTTGCATCGCTCTAAAGTGAAACGAAAACAATTCCAATTGGAAATAGTATAAAGTGAATTGGGCTCAAAAACTACAATAAAGCAAAACTACTGCGCACACTTTGGAGACAAAACCTCGTATGGAATATGCTGTCAGTTCATTTGTTCCCAGGAAAAACATCATAGAACTTTTTAGCAACTTCAGTGTTTCATAAAGATTCGTAAATGTCATACACTTGTGAAAAGAAGTAGCATTAAACTAAAACTGATCAAACCTTTGATGAGGACACAGGAAGGCGTTGGCAGAGCAATACTGCCACCTAGTGGTGGTTTATCGGTATTGCTGGGATGAATAACGCTCGTGTGGTGGATGTATAATGTGTATTTATGTTTAGTCAAATGTATTTGGAGTATTTCGTTGTCTCCAGGTCTGTGGTTATCATTACACTTAGTGATAGAAGAGACACACGAAAAAAGAGGACGCAAAACATTCCAAAAAGGAGTCCAAATTTTGGGTGTACAGTCATCCCTCATTTATCACCGTTAATTGGTTCCAGAGGTTAGGAGCTTTGGGTAGTGACCGAAAGGACAAGATCACGGGTACGAGTTTTCTACGTAGGGTGGCTGGGCTCTCCCTTAGAGATAAGGTGAGAAGCGCTGTCATCCGGGAGAGACTCGGAGTAGAACCACTACTCCTCCGCACTGAGAGGAGCCAGATGAGGTGGCTTGAGCATCTGGTCAGGATGCCTCTTGGACGCCTCCCTGGGGAGGTGTTCAGGGCAAGTTAGACCGGTAGAAGGCCTCAGGGAAGACCCAGGACACATTGGAGAGACTATGTCTCCCAACTGGCCTGGGAACGCCTCGGGATCTGCCAGGAGGAGCTGGACGAAGTGGGCCTCCCTGCTTAGGCTGCTGCCCCCACGAACCGATCTCGGATAAGCGGTAGAAGATGGATGGGTAATTGGTTCCAGACCTGACCTGAATTTCTGTAAATTAGGATTCAGTATTAATAAATGGCATATTTTGGTAGTTAAGAGCATAGAAAACCTTCTAAAACCAATCTTTACCATGTTTAGAGCTCTGTAGACATGAAATAACATCCCTATACACTTCTTTTAGTCTTTGTGTACATCACATTGCTCAACTGTGATGCGCAGGTTACGAGATCACTGCAGGGACACAAGAGACAGCCATGACTTTAAACATTAGCAAGCTAGTGAGCTAACTAGGTAGTCTCCAATTTATTCACTTTATTCCAAGCTTAAGAAAGGGTTTAAAACAGAGTGGGGAAAAAGGACAAAGAAGCCAAAAACTTACCACTTTCACACTGAATGGGAGGAAAACCGATTTTCACTATCATGTTGGACATGTCACGGCTGACTGCATGCAGTGTGAAGATAATCTAATGTCATGTCTCACTAATGGAACATTACTGACACCTGGTGGCCAGAATACTCCATATATCTTCGCCTTTCAATATTTTTTGACTAATAATTAATAGTAAAAAACGGCGATCATTTATAAATTCATTCATTTTTGAAAAACCATGATATTTTGAGGAACGACTGTACACACTGATGCAACATCTTATTGTACAGTTTTGTTTTTTTTTACAGATTTATTCTTCAGTTGAATTGCACAGGTTGCAGGTCACGTTATTTTTTTGTTTGTTTGTTTTAGAAAAAACCTTTGAAAAGTAAAATTTTCAACAATATAAAAAGCTGCTATTTGAACACTTTATCCACTGGTCCAGCATGATGACTTTGAATTCTATGTTTCTTTCTTCCACCATATTTATAATACTAAGAGATCCCCGCCAAAAAAGAAGGTATGTATTTATTTACATCACTGCACATCACGCTCATAATAGATGTACTGTAAACCAGGCTTTGTGGGAGGTCAAGACTTCAAGGGGAGGGACACACTGATGGAGGATGAGGTTTTTTTCGGCGGTAGTCGCTGGTTTATGTGCCTAGTTGTGTTATAAAAACAAAAAAAAGATGAAATTGTTTTGTTTTGTGGTTTTAGAGCTAACACTGGAAACCTTTTGCGATACAGTTTCTATAAAAGGATGTCAAAGCCATTTTTGGTACATTTTTTTATGATTGGATGGCTGAGATGTAGTGCTGTTTTAATACCGAGTATAATCGACACATCTGTCTCAAGGTTACTCCGTCTTCTTTTGCATAGATGACTTTTTTATCAATGAAATCCAATGACAATGTGAGTCCCTTTTTTTAAAAATAAATCTGAATGGCTTAAATCGGTCAGTTCACAATTTCTTTCTTCTTTTTATTTGTTTTTTATTTAAACACACTGCTTCCCCCTTAGTGTGGGATTTGGAGGTGAACGACGGCTCTCCTCAGCGGCCTTTCTTCATGAACAAAACGCTGCAACGTATCCTCAACAAGAAAACAAAGGAGGTCAGAAAATAGCAGCGCTAATGAATGGACTTTTGTCATTGGGAAAGGTGCAGCCGCTTGGGAAAAATATATTTAAAACACTTGTTAAAAGCCAGGGTGTGCCCAAACCTTTTCAGCTTAAAACCCCAAAATAGACATACTGTACATCAGGGCAGTGGCGGAGCTGGCCACTCTCTGGCCACCCCACTGGCCATGTGGACATTTCAGGTATCAACGCATTACTCACCCCTATGTGAGTAATGCTCTCACCTTGGCCACCTCAATGAAACATTTCTGGTTCCGCCACTGCATCAGGGGTCTCGTGTTCTGTGTATATGACTGGCAACATTTTATTATACTTACTTACAAAGAAGATTTCCACTGAAATGGTGTGTCATTGCCTTTTAGTGCTGTTTTGTGGTCATTTGTCATTAAAAAAACAAAACATAACGATCAATAGTCAATAAAACAACTTACAGCATTTAATTAGCTGGCGAGCTAAGGTGTCCTGACCCGCGATTTGGGGAAATCTGTGTGAAGCTTAGCTTAGCTACGTATGTCCACATAATAGATTTACAATTACATTTAGTAGTTAATGGTTTTAGCAATGCTATATACGTTATATATTTGTGACGTACTGTATATCGTACTGTATATATCTAACCAGTGCCAAAATGCTCTCATATTTTATAATACAGTAAGTAGTTTGTGTTTATGTTAGCAAGTAGATGGGTGATGCCATTGTGATTCTAAGGGGTCCTGGCGCCGTTAGGCTGCAGCGGTTTCGTATCCTTGTTAAAACATATTCCTCCTCCTCGTCCTCCATGAACCGAAGATTCATTACAGTATTCCAGAAGCCCCACAGCCACATAACTTCTGTCTTCATTGAGCATGTATGATAGCCAGCGATCATACAAAAGGAAATAGGCAGTTGTGCACGAAGGAAATTGATTGACAATGGTCTACAGCCAATCAGAACGCAGAAAACAATGTTTCTCCCTTAGCCAATCAGGACTGTTGTGGCGCTATACATACTGAGAGGAACTGGACACGTCTTCAACACTCACATGTGTATACAACGCCCTCTAGTGGTAGCAGTCGTACATACAATAACAGACATGGATAGATCACTCTAATACGCCACAAGGACGCAGAACACAATTCGCGTTCATACGCTGTTAAAAAAAAAACATGCAAGATTGCACTTTTAAAAATTCTGCAAAAGAGCGAGTCCGCGAAAGGTAAATCGCGATGTAGCGAGGGAACACTGTGCTGTAAAAAATGAAGGTGGGGCGAGCAGACTCTGAGAATTAAGAAAGGCTTTTTAGCAGCTGATAAAGTGCTCCTCTGATATAACCTGTATAATATTTAAGACTTATTTCCACTCCTGAAATGAGTGGCTATCACCTTTTTCTATGCTCTCGTAGTTCCCAGTTATTCTTGCACGTGCCAGTGTTGGTTGTCTCACATTGAGGGTTGTTATTATTAATTGAGCACTTTCATGAGTTTTTGGCAAAGCATGAGGAGAGAACATCACTATTTAAATGCATTTTTGCCACTTTGAAAAGATGTCGGTTACAGTGAATTCTATTATACATCATATTGTTAAGTTATTGTATCCACCCTTGACTGTTGTAGAGCAAATTGGTTTAGGCAAGAGATTACACAATATCTTTTAGTGCTCCCTTGTCTGCCCCCGCGTGTAGCAAGAGGATTCTTTTGGTCAACCACAGCAGAACAAGTAGACACAAGTAGGCAGAATGTGCTAAAACATCATCAGCTTCACGCACAACCACTTTACAGTTTTTATTTTAAGTTAGTTTTTTTTTGTGTGGGCGTCATGTACCATGTGTTGTACCTTATTGTGAGCTTTATAGTCTCGTCATGTGCATGTACTTATGGACCCGCAGCACAAACCTTGCGTGTTTTGCTAGCCAAATTTATTTTGTAATAAAAGAAGACTCCACGTGCACACAATAAATTAAAACAAATATGTAAACATTCACATACTTTAAACAATCCATAAGCATGTTTCCATGTCAGCGATGTAATATAAAGCAGGGAGGCTTCACTAAATACTGTATGTAGCGTGCATATATTTTATTGCAGTAAAACTGGTTTTATAGTTGTGATGAGGTGTTTCTCGCATTCTCAGGAACATGAGTTGGGCTAAACATTACAAACAGCTTCCAGCACAACCTTTTTAAATGCAGATTTTTTTTTAGAGTGTGCCGGTGAGGTGCAGTGAAGCCTCCCCGCCTCCATATACAGTACTTTAAAAAAAAGAAACCAAACATGCCTATTACACTTTTAATACTGTGTGTTTGTGTGTAGTTCAGGCGTGAGACACGGGCAGCGAGGTCATGGCGTACTGGGCTGGCATCAGTGGTTGAAACATAGATGAAGGGGGATGGACTGCAGGACACACACACACACACACACACTAGCATCATTACAGCAGTTACATTGTTCAATTAATAATGTCTGATTGTCTTCTCCGATGGAATGGATGAATACATGATGTGCATTTAGAATGTAGAGCGGCGTCATGCGTGTGTTCACAGTAAAAATAAACACTACATGGACAAAAGTACTGGGACACACCGAGTAAGCCTATAGGGACATTTTGTTTTTTTATATTTCCTTTTTTATTTAAGACATTTTTTGTTGCGTTGAATGAATATAGATAGAATTTGCCAGAGGATAATAATTCTTTAAACAATTTAGAATGGTCATATCTGTGTAAAACCGCAAAGCTACACAAAAAGTGACACATTTTTTTCGTCGCGACAAAAAATGCCTCATTGAAAATGGCACAATTGAGCCTACAGTTATCTTAACATAAACTACTAACGCAATCCTTTCAATAGCTTGTTGGATTACTGTTTCTAGTTGTATTTTTAAAATTTTGTCCACTAGATGGCGCTACTTTCCCCCAATTCAAAGCATGCAGGCAAATTTCTCACATTTTTTTCTGGGTGCCTTGCTACTGCAAGTGTGTGTCTCTACTCATTTTGGATAACGGTGCAAGTCCAAAAAAAGGTGTACGTGTGTATTTTAACTCATTCAATACCAAAGATGTAGTTATACGTTGTTATAAACCCGAACGCCCGATCCCAACAACACATTTATACATCTTTTACATTTAACTAAAGGAGGTGCTGATGCAACTCCCCATCAAAGGATTAGGCTTGAGAGCAATTTTAATGCCATAAAAACGGCCACTATGTGGCAGAAGTGCATCGTGAGTGGAAGGAGAAACACATGACAGGGAGAGGAAGCCCTTGCATTGTAGGGAAATTTTAACGAATGCACATGCACACACACACACACACACACACACACACACACACACACACATTGTTTCGTTCCAAATGTGAAAATTGTAAATAATTCATGGTGTTATATTTGTAAATAAATTGTTATTTTGATGTAAAAAAAACAAAACCTTTTGTGTTGTTTATGTTGGTATAGTTGTTTGGATATTGGAGCTGTCACAAAAGCAAAAACTATTTGTGTCAAAGTGAAAGTTGTGCTTGAAATGTATCTTTTCACAAAAAGCTGCTTTTCTCTCTTTTCCAGTCAAGAACTGATATTTTCCTGAAACTTACTTGTTCTATTGCTGATTACAAAAGAGCGGAAAAAGGTGGAAACAAACTTTTTTTTCTGATAAAAGACGGGAGTCTAATGTTTCTTTTGGGGGGTTCCATGTTTGTATAGCCATAGATCACAATAGTCTGTGTGCCTTGAAAAATCAGTCAAAATCATCTAAAATGGCCGGTACTGAAGGGTTTGTCTTTTGAAAAATGGCTGGGATTGAATGAGTTAAGGGTTTAGATTTTTTTCCGATTAAAAACAGTGGCATCATGTAGGCATACTGGCCTTTAAACGGTTAAAATAATACAATACTTTATGTGTATAATTCAGGCAGAAGTAGTTTTAAATGATTGACTTGTCTAAAGTGGAAAAAAAATACACACAAATGTATTTACAGCAGTTTTTGGGAAGCTGATATTTTTTGTTATTAGGACTTTTGAGTGTGATTTTTTTTTTTAAGCTTTTACACGGAAGGAAAAGGCGAAAATAATTGTTAACAATGGACTCTTAAAGTGGAAAAAAATCTGAACATATAATAATGTGTTTCCCATACACTCATGTATTTTTGGCGGCCTGCAACAAATAAAGTTGGACCACCATAAATAGACTGCAATCTTGTAGAAACAGCAACAACGCACACTGGGAGGAATGGTGTATTTATCTACTGTGTCTTACTGAGCTGTGACAAGTGAGCATCGTCTCACTGCAGCATAATGCACACTTTGTCAAAATGGCCGCCCCACACCTCTATATTTGTTTCAAGGGACATTCAAGGTTTTTTGATCAACATTTGTCGCAGACTTTTCACACCCTTGCCGATGGAATCCGTCGCTTGCTAGCTGTCATGGGAGGTGCTATTGGTGACGCTAGCACGTTAGGTCTCAAGCTACAGGGGCGGTTTGTTGAAAGGCATCAGGGTTTCAATCAGAAGTTTGGTACTGTGCGTGTCTATATGAGGCTTACCTAATGGCCAGGTGTCCCAATACTTTTATCTATATATGGAAACCCATTTTGGCTATTTACATGTGACATAAATTAGTTCTAAAGTCAAAAAGAAAGATTCCCAGTCAGTCGTATAGGAGTTCATAAAAAGCCTGGTTCTCACTGTCTATGAAGGAGTGCAGCGCAGACAGCATGGAACCTTCCGGGCCCACGTAGGCTGTGTACTGCAGCTCCTCGGGGGTCGGGGTTGGCTGTGCCTGTAGGCGTCTGGGCTGTAGCGAGGTCATCGGGCTGCTGGACGTGTGGTTGGGGCTCACGTGCTTCTTGTGACGGGCTCGGCAGTTCTGGAACCACACCTGTATGAAGGTACCTCTGCTTTACCTGGCATCCACCCTGGCATCCACGGTTTATTATTGTCACTGACCTGTATGACCCTTCGACTGAGGCCCGTCTGCTCGGCCAGTTTCTGCAGCGTTTGTGCGTCTGGGTTGTTGTCCTGTGCAAACTGAGCCTGCATCACCTGCACACACAAATGCCAACAAAAGTGGAGAAGAAAAAGTAAACCTGATCCATTCTGGCCTCAGTGTCAACACCATACACTTGATAACGCTCCTGAGGGCTTGAAATAATTATGTACATGTACATGGAATCAATTACATGTATCAAATAAACCAAAAGATTTGTTTTCAAAAGCATCTTTCATACTGAAAATACAGACAAAATACCCTGTAAATAATACAAAAAATAATAAGGAAAAAAAAAACATCAGCTTTGTAGCATACACAATGGAACACCTTAGGCTTTCCTTTCATGCATACAAAACAACACTGGTTGTACAGTTCATTTAATGAGTTCATGTTATTGTTTGTATTGTATTGTATTGTATTGTATTGTAAAGTGGTGGTTTACCTGCAGCTGGTCAGCAGTGAAGCTGGTCCGTGCTCTCTTGGAGGGTTTGGGCTGGTTAATTTCTTGTTCAGTGGGCACGGCACCCTCCATATTCACACTGCTACCTGCAATATTATATATTTTATAATGACAATACAATATATAAATATGAATAAACAAGGATAATAATGATAATACAAACTGACATGAGTGATACGGCAAATAATTATCCTTAGGGTACTTTGTGTGTGTGTGTGGATAGTTTTTGATGAGGGTTGTCAAGCAAAAAAAACAAAAAAAATACAATAAAATGCTGCAATTAACAAATGAGATTTTGTGCTAAACATTTATGGTATTTTTCTGTTTGTATAACAAAGCTATGCTATATTAATAATGCAAAATAATAATTTGAAGAATAATAACTATTATGAATGATATTTCAAATTGATTTTATTATTATTACAAAATATAACTTTGCAAAAGTGCAAAATATTGATAAAATAAAATGAAAGGAAATGATTCACAATTTGCAAATGAAACATTTTGTCCTAAACATCTAAGGTTTATTAAGGTAAGCTATTTTCTGGCATTACAACACAGCTTTTGCATTATTATTATCATCATTATTATCAAAATAAAGTCAAATAATATAAAATTTGACTTAGTGCTTAATGTTCACAATTAGCAAATGAAACATTTTGTCATAAACATTGATGATTTATTAAGATAAGGTATTTTTGTGGCGTCATAATAATAATAATAATTATTATTATTATTATTTGATTGACTCAAACTGCAAAACTGCTGAAAAGGTTATACACCATCCATGGGAATTGAAGGAATAAAAATATAGAAATACAGGAAAAGCTTATTTCTAAACATGTTAGCATGTTTGTATCATTTAACAGTAATAGTTTGGGTTTTTTTAATCTGACAATGTAGTCTAATATGTTAGCATGTGTGCTAATGACAAAACAAAATGTTCATTACCTCCAACGGAAAGTATCCAACTTTGAAGATGTCCAAAAATCCCCAGCTACTATGAAAAAAAAAAAGTCCTATACTACAGCGTCCAGGTCTACCTTTGTCCCCGGACCTCTTGAGGTTGTCCAGCATGCAGTCGTAGTGGACCCTGCAGAGCACCTTGTCCTCAACCAGGGCGAACTCCTCGCCGGTGGAGAGCTGCCTCTTGCAGGAGAAGCAGGCGAAGCAGGCCAGGTGGTACACGTTGCCCTTGGCGCGGCGCACCCAGTCCGTGGAGTGGATGTGGCGGGCGCAGCAGGCGCACCACGTGCCAAACCTTCTGCGGGTCAAAGGTCAGGAGAGAAGCCTGATGGCTGAGGACTGTTTGAAGCTTGAATGCTAAAAATAATAACTATCAATAATAACACAGCACAATTTGAACTGATAATCCAACATTATTCTAACAAAAAATATGTAATAATATCATAACTCTTCATTACTGTTTGGTCCTATTAGTTTAACATTGTTTTAATTCACTCATTAATGTCTATTGTTGGGCTTTAAAATTCTCATTTTATTGCTATATCATTAATTCAATAAAAAAAATACTTACATTTATTTAACATCAATGTTCTTCAACTACAGTATTCTTTACTTCTGTAGATGCATGTGCATTTAACAATGCAGTATAGCTGTTGTTCTTCCATCAGCTGGGTAAAATATCTATATTTAATCCACTTATTTGTTCATACAAATACAAAAGTACAATTGGGAAAAATATCTACAATAAAATCTATTTGAATCCATTTATTTGTTCACACAAATATAAAAATACAATCGGGAAAAATATATAGTATAAATTATATAGTATCCATTAAATATACTATGGATTTTAGTAAAAATCCATTAAAATTTCAATCCATTTATTTTTTCAAACATAAAAAAAAATAATGAGGTTGATATTTTAAAGAAGTAAAAGGTTGATTGCAAGAGTCACGAAATGTCTCGTTTTATCAGTTGGGGAAAATCTATATGATAACCTTTTCTAATTATTTGTTTTCTATAAATAAAAAAAAACATATATATTATATTAAATAAATAAAACATTTTTTGAAACTTCTTGTTTTATTAATTGAGGAAAAATATGTATATCATCTGTTTTAATCAATGTATTTGTTTATATATTAAATATATATTAATATTTTAAATAAATCAAAGTTGGTTACTTTTTTTATTGCACCAGTCTTTAGCTACAATGTATGTACAAAAATGCTTTGTTCCCAGTTTTCCCTTTGCATTAAATGGTACTTAAGGATCTCATGCTATCTATATAGCTAATAATAATAATAATCATACCTTAATCCAAATCTTTTTTTGTGTATTTTATCTTTAAATATACAGCCTTTTATATGAATATTTTACACCGACATGACTTGGACTATTTTATGACTGCGTTGTCATTTTCTAGTAGTAATGCTAACAATTACTACAAAGAATGAAATATATATGCACATACCTGAAGTAGTCCATCTTACAGAAGACCTCCTTGTCCTTGATGTAGCAGCTGGTGTGGCTGCCAAGTGCAGCCTGGCACACGCTGCAGCACAGACAGCGTACATGCCAGCACAGGTCGCTCACCTGCAAGGCACAGCAATAAACACACCGATAAGCACACGTGAAGACTGTTTATTTCTTCTGTGAGGCCTTTGCGACATGACTACAGCTGCCTGCAAACCACAAACATCTAAAAGATGAAACAAAAAAAAGGTACCTTTAATAAATATTTATCCACTATTTCTTCACTGCAGCTGGCACACACACTTCTGCTTAAAAGAGGTGCGGAGGACATCGTCTGCAGGGTGGATGTGTCTTCATCCACCACGTCCACCTGTGGACCCTGTGAGGCAAAAATCAAATCACCAAAAAAAAAAAAAGTCACATGAAGCACTTTTAAGCACTTTGTTTTACTCCATAGAGGTCAAAAATGGGAGTATGCACACTAATCCTGCATCCTTCATACCAGGGAGTCACCTCTGTCCATAATATGGTCTTTGCAGTCCTCACACATGACGAAGACATCTGTCTCTATCTCGTTGCTGCTCCATCCATCCTATAAATATCATCCTGCCCGCTCACCTTTCACCATGACAACGTCAGGCCCGTTAAATTGCATTTTAAGAGAGACGTCGGTCGCTACGTCGTTACTTAGGCAAACAGACGACACTTGAGCCGACACTTGTTCTTTTTAAGCGCATTTATACTCTTCAGATCTGCACGCGCTGCAAGTCCGTTTTACTTGTCAATCATCCACGCTTCTCCTGCCAAATGGCAATGATTTATTTAATAACAGCAATTAAAAGTAAAAAAAGAAAAAGGTGAAGAGGTCTCATTAACTGCTTGAGTTTTAATGAGGGAAGGAGTCAGATTATTGTGCAAATACTGAGCTGTCCAGACTGCTTAATGACAGACCAGAGAGCGTTTTCTGTGCTAATTGGCAAAAACAACTAAGGCCCAGTAATACATAGCGTGGCCACCAGAACCAGCTGCATGCACGCATGGACTCACCTCATCGCTGCGGCCTACGTCCACGACGCAGCATTGAACTTTGACCTCACTTTTCCAGCGCATGTCTCGTGCCTCACTCCACACTGCACACTCCTTTTCATCTCAGAGGAGTTTAAGACCCGTTTCCTGAGGGAGGATCATAATTCATATTTCAGTGTCACCTCAAGACACGCCCCCTCGTAATAATCTCTTTGTGTGGTTCCCAAAAGACTGCAGGAAGAAAAAAGGTGCAGGTGTAAATCCCTAAAATGTTTTTAGGACACAGGTAAGGGATAATGTGGGTGACCCATCCTTGTTTAAGATTCTTGAATATACTTTTACATTTAATGCATCATGTCTATAAACTGCTACCGATTAAATATTTGTTTCAATACTTTATATTTTCATATAATAAATTCACATTAAGAGTATTATTTCATAACTGTGTGCTGTATGCATGCATAAAAAAAGCAAAAGCATACCTGAACAATATTTACACTATATCATATTATATTATATTATATTTCATCAAATGTTTCTTTTGATGGGTATATTAAAAAATACAATACGATATAACGCTACTTTCTTTTCATTTTAAAACTGTATTTGATGAAGACAGTACTAGTTTACATTTATCATACAATTAATAGGCTTTTATAGTTAGTTAATATTTTCTACATTTTCTGGATTGGATTAATAATAATAAACAAAGTATCATTTCTTAACAGATAAAAGATTAACATATGTGCTGTACTAAAATACGCACACACAGAAAAGAAATATATAAATATAGATATATAATATAATTCCCTTTTTTTTGCAAGATTATACTACTTTGAAGGGTATATTTAATTTTAAAAAATACAATCATATTTTAATGTAAACTAAAATTGTATTAAACAGCACACATTAGACAGCACTTTAAATTTTTAATTTAATTGTATTTAATATAGTCTCTCACCTAAATAATTCATAACTGTTTATCAAGCCTAAAATCATACGGCAATACAATATTATTCAAACATAAGAGGTGCACTTTGCCTCTTTTTACTTAAGGTGGTTACTTGAAAAAAGCTTATGCATTATAAAAATGCCTGACTTTACAAAAACAGGAAAAAAAAAAAATACAGTTTCTAGTCAAATAAAGCAGTATACATTTCTACTACAGATGTAACCCTTTCCTTTTTAATGTTATCATGTTGAAATGTAGTATCTAAAGAAATTGTGCACCTGCTTTTAAAAGGAGCAGCAGATACTGTAAAACCTGAAAAGATAACATACTGCAGTTGTTTTTGTGACTAACTTGCTCCTCATGCCTGCTGGAGGTCTTAGCGGTGACTAACCTGCAGTGGCATGAAGCTATCATATCTTGCCAGCATGGTGAGCAGAGCTATAGCGTGCCTCCATGGAAAATGTGTCCTGTTCCAGCCAGTGCATATGAATACTCTATTTCTTTTTTTTATTTTTATCAGATGTACAGCTCTACCTCGGAGCCGCACCCGCCCCCACACACACTGCCTGCTCCTGAATCTTCTTGTCAGTGTAGTTTGCCAACAGAAAAGGTCAAAGGTGACAAAGCAGTGTTCAAATCAAGTCCGCCCATCTCAGTGGAGCAAGTGTTTTATCATCAAAAGAGCACTGCTTTTCTCAGACATGAAGACTTCTTCTTCCTTATCAGGCCGACAACTAGCGTCCCTCACACGAGCCCAGATGTTTGCACGATCTGCACGATCCACAAACGTTTGGCTTGTTATCATTCCGCTTTGCGGGATATGGAGCAGACAAAAACAACCGTCGTATCTGTCAACAAACTCGTTCAACTGCCTCGTGAGCTCACGTCTGGTCGTGTGTGACGCTCTAAACACTCCTGCAGCAATGACAGGAAGAAGGAAAGTGTAAATAAAATGACATGATGGTGATGACATATGAGGGTATAGCATCATTAGCTTTAGCTTAGCACAAAAGTTAGGAATGCAAATTACATTTGTGGCGCCCCTTATGAGTTATGGTCAAAATGCTTTGGAAGACATGCTCGCATACATGTAATACAGATATCCTCAAAGGACTTATGGACAATTAGCAGCTACGTCCCACCCATGCCCCTACAAAGACATTTTGCTTTATGGCGGCCATGCTTTTCAACCAATCTTACAAACATGTGCTTGTCAGTCCCCTACAGAGGCGTACCAAATTTCATGGTGGTGGTGTGAACACCTCAACATTACAGTAAGTGTTTTGGAGACCGCACTGAGCTGTGTGAGAAATCTCAAGTCTATTCCACTCATGGGATTTAATAACAGTGCCACCTTGCGGTGTATTTGTCAGAAAAATAATAGCACGGGAAAGACAGTACGGGTGCATTTTTTGACATATTTTCACCCTTTTGTGTATAGTTGCTCAGGAGTAGAAAAGTTCCATAAACAAATATATAGTGTTCCCTCGCGGTTCACATTTTGCGGACTCGCTGTTTCGCAGAATTTTTTTTGTGCTTTTTTTTTTTTTTTTTTTTACAGCATATGAACGTGTATTGTGTTCTGCATCCTGATTGGCTAAAGGGGAACCCACGTGTTGTGTCTGCGTCCTGATTGGCTAAGGGAGAACCCACACATTGTGTTCTGCGTCCTGATTGGCTAATGGACTGTAAACCATTGTCAATCAATCTCCTCCGTGCCTTCCTGTGCAGTACAGAATGCGTTCGGCTTGCCAAATTTACATAAATGTTCGCCCGCTATCAGTGTGACTCGGAAGTGCTGTATGTTTGCAAGTTTTATCCCCGACAACACCCACAATGTTCACGAAACGTTCTGCACTGTCAAAGGCATGCAGTCGCACCCAAGAGGCAGAGGAAGAAGAAGTTGAGGCTGTAGGGCGCCATTACGGAAGGAAGAAGAAAGGAGGAAAATACTACGACAGGAGCAGTATGTTTTAACAAGGATACAAAAATGCTACAGTACAGCGAAATGGCTCCAGGACGAAGAGGCACGGTCAGAGGAGTGAAATATGTGAGTCACTTCATAATTTATTGTGTCCAAACTAGCGGATCAATCATTACAATTCAAACGAAGGTCTGAACTTAGAGTTTTAAACAAGAGAGAAATGTGACATAATGTTAATACCTGTCTGAGAAAAGTGTGTAAAGTGTATGGTGAGTGGTTTTACAGCCTTAAAACGTAAAAATTAAGTTGGCTACTTCGCGGATTTCACTTATTGCGGGCTATTTTGGGAACCTATCCCAGATGATAAACGAGGGAATACTGTATACATTAGAATGCAATTGCACTGTTAAATGCTATAATATTTAGGGCTGTCAATTAAAATATTTAATCACGATTAAATGCATTTTATCCATAGTTAACTAATAATTAATCACACTTAATCGCAGATAAAAAAAAAGGTTTTTAGCTATATTAAGTAGGGATGTAATTCTCTTTGTGGTAAATGATTCAATACACAACTACGTAAAATTTTATGTAAAGGGATATCAATTTTGGAAATATGAGCCTTTATTTTATTAAAAAATAATATACAGTTAGAAATCCCACAGTTTTTACATGTTTTATGCGAGCAGCGTTTTGTCCCACTTTTTTTGACGGCCCTTGAAGACACCATACTATGTGGGAATGCATAAAGGTAAGATTTGATGACCAAATTGAGTAATGTGTATATCTGTATGATGCACTTTCTGAAAAACAAACTGCAGGCTCATACTGGTGGATGGTGGCTGTGTATTCATTTCATGCTTTTAATTTGATTTTGTTCCTGTCATAGTTTTACACAATACATCCATCAATCCATTTTTTATGCCGCTTATCCTATCCTAATTAGGGTTGCGGGGGTATGTTGGACCCTATCCCAGCTGCCTTCAGGCGAGAGGCAGGGTACACGGTCGCCAGCGTGGCTAACACGCTAACCACGTGGCAACCGCGCAACCCCACAATACACAATAAATTAGATAAATTAAATCGCTATAATGTACGTATGTTTTACTGATGTGTTGAAAATCTTTCCGAGTGACTAGCTAGTGCGCTGCTAATGCTATTTACATCCATTCTCGCGAGCCATGGACACAAGCCCCCAAATAGCTGTTCTCAGCTATGCCTGCCATTAGAGCGGCTGCATAACCCAAATTTTAGCTCGCAGTTCAAAGCAAAAAATCAGCCGAGAGATGGCTGACACCTAAAAAAAAAAAAAAAAACACTCGTTAGTTGGGACACTCGTATGCCAAGGTAACACTGCGTAAATGACAATGATACTGGCAGTGCTCCGGTAACTTTTCGCTTCTCTCTGGCAGGCAACATAATCTGTGACAATTCCAATCACAGCGACAGTAGATACAAATAACTTTGGTCTTGTTGCGAGAACCATCTACCAGGGCTTTGAAGCTAAACTTACCAATCCAGCTTGTAGCTCCACAGTTACCGCTGTGTTTTCTCAAACTACGAACAAGACTCGCGTATGATAATCGTGCTTCAATATCACATTCTCTCTTGTTTAAACACACTCAAAAAAGTTCAGACCCAAAGTTTAGACACAGGAAATTATGAAGTGACTCACGCATATTTCACTCCATATTTCACAACGCATAATTCTTTTAGCATCTGTTTTGGTTAGAGTCAGACCTTCTGGAACGAACAAATGACACTAACCAAGGTTCCGTGGTATATTAGAGTATAAAGAAAGTGTTATTTTTAATCCTCATATATACTGTATATTACATGTTATAGAAGATATTGAATCTCCCAAAGGTGAGAACACCCCTCACATTGTAGCAAACATTTTTATAACAGTATACAATTCAGTATACTGAGTCCTACTCCATGAACAATACTAGAAACACTACTAAAAGAGAAACGTGGACATACTTTAGAGTAGTCAGTCTACAGCTTGTATTAGAGTACAGTAATCCCTAGTCTGTAATTGGTTCAAGACCCAACCGTGATAAGTGAGTTTACGTGAAATAGGATTCCTTCTTTAGAAATGGAATGGAATATTTTCACAGTTAGGGCATATAAAACCTGTTTACGACGTTGTAAATATTTTAAACATTATTAGAACCCTCAAGACATTAAATCACACCCACATATAGTCACTTTTACACTCGTACTGCCTAATATAGTAGACATAACAGAAAATAAGACATATTACACATACATAAAACATAATATAGACTCATGTTAGCATTGGGAGAGTTCCTTGTTGTTTTTTTCTGAACAGCGTACTTCCTGAGGTAGCTATTGTCTCATCAATGTAACATTATTTACACCTAGTGACCAGTGTAGAATACGACATCTTTGAATGCATCTTCAGAATGTCTTATATTTGTGTTTTTGCTCATTTAGAAATTTTAATGCTTGGGAATGCTTTATTTAGTCAAAGAATATGTAATATTTGCTTAAATAAAAAAAATATTAATAGGCTGTAGTCAACCACAAAAAAGCTATATTGTATTAACTAATTTGAAAAACCCTGATAGAGTGATGCCGTGAAACCACGACGTGGCGAGGGATAGCTGTATAGATTTACAATCACACACTGCCATTATTAACGGTTACTGAAATGTGAGGGATGTGGTGTAACTTTTGTAACATACTGCATTGTATCTCCAAATAAGAAAAAAAATTATCCTAATTCTTGTGTAATTATTTACAATAAATTGAATTTTCCAAAATTTGAAAGCAAATAAATAATAAAGCAAAGAGCATCTGACCTCTGTGAGCCTCGCAGAAGATCTCCTAATGTGCTACTTCCAGGTAGACTTTGCTCGATCTCGTCAAGCGCTTGTTTATTTCATTGAAATCAGGCCAAATTGGAGTAGTTTACAATTGACACAAGCAGATTGGCGTGACCTTTTCTCCTTGCTGTAAAAGTCTACTCATTGAATCTGAAGGAGAAAGAGGGATGCCGGAGTGGGGGCTTTTGGGGGTGGGGGGTCTTGGTGGCTTTGATGGGGGTGGGGGGTGGGGTTTCTTGGGTGGGAGGGGTATTGGGGGGAAATCACAGCACTGAAAATGGCAGTGGGCTGAAAAAAGGGGCCTGATTGCGTTGGGACGGCGTGCGAGTAGGAGCAGCATGTTCAGCCCAATCAGGACCACATAAGGAAAAAAAAGTGCTCTTATCAACAAGTAATGGCCCACTTGACAATCACACAGGCACAAAACGGCTCTATTTAACACTGATTGCAAAAAACTCCCCCCCCCCCCCCCTCACCAAAAACCATAGGACTCCCTGAGATCTCCCAGTCGACAGCCAGGAATCTTTTTTTTCTTCCCTGAATGGAATTTATAATCACCACTCTTCTTTTTCATGGCTAATTGTTATTTTAAGGCTCGCTGAAACGCCGGCCCTGATTACTGTGTTTATCGCCACCGTTCAAAGCATATCTATCTCAATTCCACCAAGCAGCATGGCCGTTTGCTGTGTCCCGTACACCATACACCTGCTCAATGGGAGAGAACGCACTCTCATACTCGGTACCTATTTCAGGACTATACTATAAAATTGTACACCACAAGGAAGCATACAGTATATATATATAAAGTCATACAATTTTGACTTCAACCAGTAATCTACTGTAAAAATATGCCGATAAGGAGAGTACCACTGAAGAATAGTGTGAAAAGTGTTCAGTGAAAGAAAAGTGCAATGATAACCGTAGAACCAGAAATAAAACTTACTGCGAAAGGGTCTGGCTGCCCAGTACAAACTGGGCTGCATAAGCAAATACATATCAATTACCATAAATGCTCAAATTAACCCCTCTGTTCAATTAGCTAACCTGTTGCCGCACCATTTAAGGAACTTGTAACAAGTTCCACTGATGACTTTACCCAAATGCCCTTTAAGGTCACAATAAAAAAGCCCTACCTTCAACTTTATCGGCCATACAACTGTCAATGCTCCAATTACCACCTCTGTTACATTACGTGGTCTACAAAAGTAAATAACTGCCAGACTCTCAATGTATGAAAAAAATGGCATTAGAACTGTGGCTGTAGGCAACCTCCTGATGTAGTTTTAGAAGATCCCAGTAGCTGCATTTGAAGTATCACGACTAGTCAGCGTCCAACAACTTTCTCTACTACTTTATCTAGCTGCTACTCAGCTGTTGGTGTGAAACTCATGTGTGCTACGCTTGCCGTACTGTGTTTAAAACAAACTCATCAGTGGTATTAATAGTAGCAGAGCAGTTTGCTTCTTACCGTTATTACAACATTTGTTCTGTTTCTGCTGTGTTGTGAAATATACTTATTAAAAAACAACCATGTGATCAAAGAGAGGTATGTTTTCCTTTTTCTCTTTCTCATGCATTCCAAAAAGTGCATGAGGTTAACAAACAAACAATGAAAGTTAACAATGAACTTGTTGAGTATCGCCTGCTTTCAATTAACACCCCATCCTCTTAAATACATTCGTTACGCACTACACGACACAAAATCTATCTCAAAAAACGCCACTTGGTAACAAGCTCTTGAGCCAACACATCTGTCAGGTGTCAGGTGTCTTCAAAGGATGGGTAGTTTTAATTTTAGTTTTATTCTTAAAACGGATAACTTTTTTTTTTTTTTACACATGTAAGACAATTTATGTAAACATGATGTTACATTTAGAACTGCATGGTCTCATAACAGGAGGTGTTTTCTTATATTTGGGTTATCTGATTGATTTACATGAGAGGCAAAATCCTATAAACAGATGCAGTGCAGTTGTATACCACTGCAAACTAATACCAACCACTGTTACATTCATAAAAGCACCATTTTTTATACAGCTCTTGCACAGGGTCTAATTAAATAAGGCAAGAATTCCTTTTGTGTTGCAGGAATCGGACACGTTTTATATTTTGGCATATTGGGTGGAGTACTACAATAGTTACTGGCCATTAAAAGGCAAAACAAAGGAAGGCCAAAACAGAGCAACATGAGCTTACTCACCACTTACTTTGGGACATGGCTCCACTCTCTGGTCCACTCAGGTACATACAAAAACACGTCAATCAGTCAAAGGAAACAAGGTATAACAGCAAATACAAATATATATACTGTAGGTATCCTCCACTGATTGTTAGTGTGGCTAAATTTAATTTTGAGATGCATGATAGTTGTACCGCAAAATGACATGTTACTAACATTAACAATTTAGTAAATGCATTGACAAAATTGGTCTTGAATTTTCAGTTGTCATTCATTTGTTGAAAAAAAGTAATCTTTAATAACCATTTTGGAGTTTCTACCGCTGTAATGGGTTGAATGCCGAAATGAATGCTATGTATTTTTTCCACATGTCCACTAGAGGGCCTCAGAGGATCAGCAAACTACTGTACCGGTAAAAGTAGCTACCCATGCAATCAAACTACTGGCAGAGTTAAAATAGCACAAATTGACATGCTGCAAATATTGTATACTGTTCGTCAAATCATACATAAGACCTGGAGTTTTTCTTTTATTTCTTCAGGCAGGCAAGTGTATTTTTTCTTGTATTTCCTATCATATATTTACATATTTTAGTGTGTGTTTTGGTGTTGTATATGTTGCTTGTTTTTATATATAAAATTTTGGATTATATTTATTTTGTTTTGAACCTGTTCTGTGAAAGATAGCATACACAGTAAATACATATTACTTTACGCATTTATATTTTATTCCATTGCTTTACTGGAATCATTCAGCCTTAGACCTATCTAGTTGTAACGCTTTTTTATTTTTTGTAACTTAAAGGCAGGGTACACCAGCAATGGTCACCAGCCAATTATAGACAAACAACCATTCATACCTATTGGCAATTTAGAGTCTCCAATTAACCTAACATGCATGTTTTTGGATTTGGGAGGAAGCCAGAGTACCCGGAGAAAACCCACACACACACGGGGAGAACATAGACATAAGACAGGGATGCTCAGATGGGGATTCGAACCCAAATCTTCTCCATCTCCTGACTGTGTGACCAACATGCTAACCACTTGACCACCGTGTGAAAAAAAAGGAAGGTAGTGAAAGTATATTCATAACCGGACTAACATTAACTAACATTCTCCCGGGATCATTAAAAGTTATTATTTCAATTCCTAGTTCCGATGCTCACTTCGCCAACCAGAAGAAATAGCCGCGAACACAAACAAAAAAGAAGCCGGCCGGCGAGCATCAGCGAAGAAGAAGCGGTTAAAAAGTTTGGCTTAACGTCATAAAAAGGAGCGGTCGGCTCAGTGCAACACAATGATGGAATGGTGCACGATCAACATGATTAATGTTCACACATTCATGGTGTAGAAATAACAGAGTACCTCGTCTTTGATGCGCTAAGTCGTCCCCCCCGATTTGAAGCACTATTGAAAAATTGATCATATCTATTTATGTATCGGTACTGTACAGACTGACCCCAAAATGAAACCAGCGAAATGCCGCCAAATGGAGAGCAGTGAAGCATACAAGCGCTGTCAAGAGTCAACTTGCAGGCCGAGCACGACAAATTCATACATGTTGGCAGGTCTGCACGAACATTAAAAACCCTCCCTCCCTCTCATGCCCCCTCTTGACAGTTCACCGATTCCCCCAGTGGAGTCCGCCCCACTATTTGAGAAGCACTGGCTTACACCAACATTGAGGCAGCAAACAAAGTATACTACTATTCCAAAGGAAACATATTTTGTGAAAGTGCACTCCTGTAAAAAGAAACTTGACAACATTTACCTGTATATTCAAGTTGAATGGTTTGATATTTATATAATGGTTGAAAAGAGCTCTGTAAGAAATTCATAATAAAGTTGATAAAAAGTTCATAACATTAAAAAATTCATTGAGAACTTCAGACATTTCATCCAAAAAGAATTGTGATTAGCTCCCCAGGGTTTCAGCTACATGTCATGGATCGTGGCGGTGCGCTACTACAAAATAAAAGCTGCCACACCTTAAAAATTAGGTTTTTTTTAAAACTTGAAAACAATTTTAAGTAATATATTGTATGAATGGATACATATGCTATATAGATACATATATAGCGTATTATTTATGCACATATTGACGACAATTAGTTTAAAAGCTATTTAAAATATCATGAAAACGTTTCAGTGTGCTTTATTTTGATAAGTATGCACTGGAATCACATGTCTGCTTTGCTGGTACTTCCGCATGTGTGACAAGACATGTGTTTCCAGTCACGCAACACGTCTTGTGTTGACTTTCACTTTGTTTCTTATTACCAGGAGAATGAACAATACCCCGTAAAATGTGTCAATTGGCGACAGCCTGTAATATGCTAAGACTATCCCAGCGTGTGTGATCGCTCACGTTTCAATCTCATTCCACTTTCTGGCATTTTTGTTTACATGCTTGGCTGGCGGCATCTAGCTAGCTCGTTTTATTTGTGCCACGGGCGAGCTACGGTCATCATCACAACTTGCTACGGTCATCATCACAACTTGCTCTTCAAAGTGTCACTTAACAACCTTGCTCTCTTGTTATCATCGTAATACTTATGGCTTGTCTTCAAAACACTAGTTGTGTGTTGAAGTTGTGTAACAAAAACACAGCTTGAGCTTTAGACAGTGACGCTATCACAGGGGTCTCCAACAGGTACTGCAGTTCACCAGCTGATGTTGAGTTGTTCACCTAAGAATATTTGCTTCAACTCTTACTATTTTTACAAGTGTTCTATTCAAAAGTGACACCTGTATTTAATGACAAATGAGCACACTGAGTGGAGATGTGCTTTGTAAATAAAGTACAGTTTAAATGTTGGCTGTGCTCTCAGCAACTTTGCCATTAAATTAACAGTTTTGCAATGTTCTCGGTTCATGTTCTGCTAGTTGTTGAAAAAAGTTAAATAGAAAATTGCTATTTTTGTCCTAAAAAAAATTGCAGATGCAGCAGCGGCACAACACAGCGGCAGCAGTCCACCCTCCCATGCAGCCCACCACAACAGTTTTTAAAAAATCCTAGGGGAAACCCTGCACCCTCATTTAAACCATGCAAACTTTTATGACCCTGCCTTTTAAAACCATCAGAACAGAGAATCGTTAGGAACCGGAATCAAAACGAGGAATCAAAATCGGAATCGTTCAAAATCAAACAATGCCCAACCCTTTTCCTAATTATAAAAACTATAGAAAAAAATGCAAATAAAATAAATATCTTTACATTTTTTAAAATACATTTCTATTATTAAAATTGTAAACGAGTTCCCAATAAATACACTGCTCAAAAAAATTAAAGGAACACTTCGAAAACACATCAGATCTAAACTGGGGGAAAAATGATCTTGAATATCATTCCTGATAATAAGTGGGTGATGTATTAGTAACAAAACGATGCCACATAATTTGATAGAAATGAAAATGATCACCCTATAGAGGGGGAAAATCAAAGACACCCCAAAAATGAAAGTGAAAAAATGATGCAGCAGACTGGTCCATTTTGCTAAAATGTCATTGTAGCAACTCAGAATGATTCTCAGTAGTTTGTGTGGCCCCCGCGTGCTTGTACGCATTCCTGACAACGTCGGGGCATTCTCCGAATGAGACAACAGATGGTGTCCTGGGGGATCTCCTCCCAGATCTGGACCAGGGCATCAATGAGGTACATGGACGCATGGAGGAGATTCCAGAAGACAGGTAATTACTCCAGGAGAGCTGGACAGGGCCGTAGAAGGTCCTTACACCCTCAGCAGGATCGGTATCTGCTCCTTTGTGCAAGGAGGAACAGGATGAGCACTGCCAGAGCCCTACAAAATGACCTCCAGCAGGCCACTGGTGTGAATGTTTCTGACCAAACATCAGAAACAGGCTCCACGAGGGTGGCCTGAGAGCCCGACGTCCTGTAGTGGGCCCTGTGCTCACTGCCCAGCACCGTAGAGCTCGATTGGCATTTGCCATAGACCACCAGAATTGGCAACTACACCACTGGTGCCCTGTGCTCTTCACTGATGAGAGCAAGTTCAACCTGAGCACATGCGACAGACGTGAAAGGGTCTGGAGATGCTGTGGAGAACGTTATGCTGCCTGCAACATCATTCAGCCTGACCGGTTTGGTGGTGGGTCAGTGATGGTCTGGGGAGGCATATCCCTGGAAGGACGCACAGACCTCTACAGGTTAGATAACGGCATCCTGACTGCTATTAGGTATCAGGATGAATTCCTTGGACCCATTGTCAGAAACTACGCCCCTTGCGGTGGGACCTGGGTTCCTCCTGGTCCACGACAATGCCCGACCTCATGTGGCTAGTGTATGCAGGTAGTTCCTGGAGGATGAAGGAATTGATACCATTGACTGGCCCCCACGTTCACCTGACCTAAACCCAATAGAACACCTCTGGGACATTATCTTTAGGTCCATCCGGCGCCTCCAGGTTGCTCCTCAGACTGTCCAGGAGCTCAGTGATGCCCTGGTCCAGATCTGGGAGGAGATCCCCCAGGACACCAGCCGTAGTCTCATTAGGAGCATACCCCGACGTTGTCAGGCATGTGTACAAGCACGTGGGGGCCACACAAACTACTGAGAATCATTTTGAGTTGCTACAATGACATTTTGGCAAAATGGACAGTGTGCTGCATCATTTTTTCACTTTCATTTTTGGGGTGTCTTTGATTTCCCCCCTCTATAGGGTGATCATTTTCATTTCTATCAAATTATGTGGCATCATTTTGTTACTAATAAATCAGCCACTTATTATCAGGAAAGATATTCAAGATCATTTTTCACCCAGTTTAGATCTGATGTGTTTTCGAAGTGTTCCTTTAATTTTTTTGAGCAGCATAGTTAGAAAATGTTCACATAATAAGAATTCAAAGTCTATAGAAAGATCAGTGAAAATTGTGTGTGTTCAGTTTGATGTTAGTGGGACTGTGACTGTGTGTGTAAGTGGAAACCAGCCTGCTTGCTTGCTTGGCAGCACTGTCACGTGATCTCCCATGGCAACCGCTGAGTGTCGTCCGTTCCACTCCAAGAGAAGTAGAGACTGCACCAGTCTGAATCGGATGAGAATTTTCTACTCCAGCAACAACTCTGCCACCGCTTCAACTGCCTTCACGTCGGCCTTATCGTCTTCCAGCCGGCAGCCCTGTGAAGTGGAACGATTTTAGATAGAGCCATGAGTCACTTCAACCCAGGGTATGTACTGCTCGATTTGACATGTTTAGGGGCTGAGCTGCCGTCAGGGTGTCGATATTTGTTATTAAGTTGGGAGTCCAAAATCAGTTTTATGCTGTTGCTGGTTCATGATATTAATGTTTACGTATGACTCAAAACTTTCAACAGTGTTGTTATTCATGAATATGTGAGTAACTACCAAAGACTGACATTTACATCATTTGTGTGAGATGTGACAAACAGGTAAGCTGCCTTGTTGCTTTATATAAAGTATAACAACTTAATGTTTGAACTGTAAATCATTTGGCGTGCATGACAAAGTAGAAAGAAAATTATCTGCCTGTCTTGGACCACCTGGTCATTTATTAAGAAGTATATTGCACAACACTGCAGCAACAAAACCAATGTTGTAGTAGTGGGAAGGAGCAACCTGCTCAGCCAACATAATACCACTGATAAGTGCATTGTAAACAACAGTACAGTAAGTGTAACACACATGAGTTTCGCACTGACAGCTGAGTAGCGCAACCGACATTTGACAACGCATGCAGAGGCAGATAAAGCTGCTGGATGCTAACCAATAACAGCAGTTACTGGAACAGAGCCAGAGCATTTATGGTAATATGGTTTATAATGTTGGACTTGGATTTTTTTATGGTGGCCTTGAAGGGTCAAAAATCGTTTGGGCAAAGTGCTCAGTTTTAAAAGGGGAACTGACACTGTCAACCTAACAAAGCGTATGAAATGATGGACTGCCATGTTTGAGTAACAAATGTCCAAAGAGAGCATCCAGCGCTGAAGAGTCTGCAGAGCGAGACAATCCAGGTGCAAAAAAGAGAAGCAGACAGGGTCAAGTGTGCTATCCCCTTCAAATGCCTGGATGAAATCAGACACCTGTAACACATCCTGCAGATGCAAACGTTTTGGGAAAGAACAAAAGGTGTCTAAGAGTGGACGTTTCTCCAAATTTAAGCTCACAACTACATTTTTCAGGATTGTTTAGCTCTTAATACTGTTTCTGACAATGTTTTAGTCCTGTATTCATTTACTTATTAATTTACTTTAATTTTACTATACTTACTTAAATCTGTTTTATTTTCTATTAATGTTTTATGTATTTGCTTTTTTTAATTCTATTATTTTTATTTATTTCCTTAATTTATATTTTTCAGCACTTTTTTTTCTTCTTCTTCTTCCTTTCATCACTACATAAGCTATATATCAACAGTATTATCACACATTCCCTAGTCTTTTCTCTCCAAATCAGAAATAGGAGGCTTTTAATCACAGAAAGTAAACAAACTACTAGTAATTGCTGAGACATGGAGAAGGGGTAGAATTAAATAAGCTTTGCTTCCTCCTACTGTCCTTTTTGGACATGCTGAATTGTGCAGCTGTAATCGTGTGATGTTAATTAATGTAACCTGTTAAGCATTTCCACAACAAATACGACCATGATCATAACTCTTGTGGTTGTTTTTGTTCTTCCTACAGGCTTATTTCAGCCTACAACAGCCTCACAGACAAACACCTCACCGGCTACTTCAGCAGTACTCGTATTAGGAGACACTTGCAGAGAGCCGGACTGGTACGTCATGAGGACTGTCACTGTGTTTACATGTGCAAAACAACATTTAATGCTCGGAATTGTTGCCTGTAGATCACAAGGAGTGGGCGTATTGTTCCCGACAAGGAGTACAGACACAAGCTGATCCAGAGAGCCCACCAGAGACATGTCAGAGAGTGCTTGGCCCAGGCCATTTTCCTCAAGGTGCTGGAGATGGAGGTAGGGGTGGGATTTAGAACACAGTGTTCCAGACACACAAAAAACAATTAGTATTAAAAGCCAGTCAAGCTCACACGGTTTAATGAGTGATGCTAATTTAACCACCTTCCCGTGCAGCGTCTTCATCAAATGGAGATTAAAAAAAAACTGGAGGAGTTTGCCAGGCGGGAGCGAGTGCACAAGATGAAGGTGTGTCATTTGCATGTCAATACTGCTGTTGTTGTGACTCCATGTTGAATAATTATCTTAGGGCTCAATTGCATACACTAGTATATGACAAAATGCACATGATTTGTGTTTTTTTTCCAAGGTGGAGCGTTCTAAACGATTTGAAGAAGACATCCAAATTATGTTACCACACCCACCAATGGGTGCAAGGGCAGTCCGGAAACAGCACTCTGGACCTGTGGGGGGTCACTATGGATCCTCAGAGTCTGTGAGTCTAAGGAGATGAATGAGAACTTTCTGGGAAAACGAGGGTCCACTTGTTTTTTAAAATGAACTGTCACCAGGGAAAGATACTGTACTGTAAGCAAGGACACACTCACACTGCTCTACAGCATTCACGCTTTGTGACATGACTTCATTATATAGCGTTGTGATAATGCAACTTTCCTGGCTATGTGCCTTTTTCGAGTCCTTGTGTTCTATTTCTACTGTGCAAGATGGTGGTCCTCAATAATAACTGGCAGGAAGAGCAAAAAGACACTTATAAATTAAAGGACAGTGCGTGAGCATACCGTGGGTTTTGACTTTATGGCTTGGTTATTTATTTCTATTGTGGAAAGTGACTGTTAATTGGAAATAAATGAAAGGAGGAGTGATTGCATTAATTACATGACTTTGACTTTCTAGCTGAGTTTGAGTCTGTTTGTACTGTCCAAGGTGGCAGGTATCATTAATAATTGGCAGGAAAAGTGATTCCGTTAATTATGACACATATACATTGGACGCAGGCGTGTGCTCATGCACGAGTGTACCTTGGCCGTTGACTTTGTGGCATAGTTTGAGTCTATGTATGTCTATAACGTGAAGTGTCTGTTATCGTTAATAACTGAGCAATTGCATTAACTATATGCACATGTTCTTGTGCATGAACAATCATGCCAAGCTCGGGCCCATTTAAGTTTAAGCGTTATTAAATATGAATAACATGTTCGCTAATGACAATTTCAATATTCACTAAGTGTCGAAGAACGATCTAATTGCTATGTAATTATACTGTTCAAACTTAGGAGTGCTCCGATCGATCGGCCACCTATCAGAATCGGCCGAATTCTGTGAAAAATCATGAGATCGGCAAATGCGATCACCTTTTGTGCAATCTAGTATATTGACCTAACTTACATCTTGGGCAGCGTCCTCCCACTGCCCCCACCCCAAAAAAACAATCATTAATAACAATACTATACTCTCTTGCGGGGCTAGCACCTTTAGTTAAAACATAATTTAACTGAGATTAATTGAGCTCTATCAGTCTGGAAAAGATTATAAAGCCATTTCTAAAGCTTTGGGAGTCCAGCAAACCACTGTGAGAGCCATTATCCACAAATGGTGAAAACAGAGCAATGGTGAACCTTCAGAGGAGTGGCCGGCCAACCAAAATTACCCCAAGAGTGCAGCGGCGACTCATCCAAGAGGTCACAAAAGACTCCACAACAACATCCAAAGAACTGCAGGCCTCACAAACTGCTGAACAAAAGGAACATTAAAGCTCATCTCAATTTTGCCAGAAAACGTCTTGATGGCCCCCAAGGTCTTTGGGAAAATATTCTATGGTCTGACGAGACAGAAGTTGAACTTTTTGGAAAGTGTGTGTCCCATTACATCTGGTGTAAAAGTAACGCCGCATTTCAGAAAAACAACATCATACCAACAGTAAAATATAGTGGTGGTAGTGTGATGGTCTGGGGCTGTTTTGCTGTTTCAGGACCTGGAAGACTTGCTGTGATATTTGGAACCATGAATTCTGCTGTCTACCAAAAAATCCTGAAGGAGAATGTCCGTCCATCTGTTTGTGACCTCAAGGTGAAACCAACTTGGGTTCTGCAGCAGGACAATAATTCAAAACACACCAGCAAGTCCACCTTTGAATGGCTGAAGAAAAACAAAATTATGACTTTGGAGTGGCCTAGTCAAAGTCATTTGAGATGCTGTGGCATGACCTTAGTAGAAAGGCGGTTCATCCTGGAAAACCCTCCCATGTGGCTGAAATACAACAATTCTGCAAAGATGAGTGGGCCAAAATTCCTCCACAGTGCTATAAGAGACTCTTTGCAAGTTATTGCAAACGCTTGATTGCAGTTGTTGGTGCTAAGGGTGGTCCAACCACTTATTAGGTTTAGGGAGCAATCACCTTTTCACACAGGGCCATGTAGGTTTGGATTTTTTTTCTCATTTAATAATAAGTTTAATTTAAAAACTGCATTTGTGTTCAGTTGTGTTGTAACTGACTTAATATTAAAATTTGTTTGATGATCTGAAATATTTGAGTGTGACAAACAAAAATAAGAAATCAGGAAGGGGGCAAACACTTTTTCACACCACTGTACATGCAGACATGCACACATACAGTACACATCTACAGAGATACCTGTACATGCATACAATACATAACCACATAACTCACTGATTGATTCAAGGTATTATGTTGTTATTTTTATTACAGTCATACTGATGTGGCAATAAGATTACTAACATTTACTGTCAATCTTATCATTATTATGGTTAATATCTTAATTATTACTGTTACCAGTAATAAGTATGACTGTCTCAATACAGTGTTATCACTGTGGCTGTTGATATTATTATTATTATTATGGACTTTTTACAATGGCTGTCACAGACATTTGCTGATGTAGTCCTGTTGTTCTCTTCTTGTTGTTGCAATTGTTGTTGTTGCTGTCTCTGTATTGTCCCTCCTTTTGTCCCCACACCCTCCGTCTTATTTTCTCTTCTTCTCTATCCCCTCCTGCTCGGCCGGCCACTCCAAAATTTGCATAACATTAACATCACATAAAATCTATGTAGCAGGGGACGAGTATTTTACATTATTCCCTGGCAGAGCAAATGTGTTTAGCATGTAAGGGCATCTAGACCAACAATACTATTTGCCCCTTTGGCTGGACAGGACAAAAAAAGTGAAATAGGCTGTTTATCAGCTGATCAAAAGTTTAAGACCATATCCTTTAAAAGCCAAAATCTTGGCAAAAATGTGGATTCAATGTCATTTTCTGTCAGGTATTCACACTGTTATGATCTCTTGATGGCAAAGGCAAAAAAGCTTTCTCTCTTTGAACACGGTCGAATTGTTGAGCCGCATAAGAAAGGCCTCTCACAGCGCACCATTGCTGCCTCCTTAAAATATCCTGAGGGTTATGGAACAAAAAAGTCAAGTGGTAGACCAAAAAATCATGTCACCGGCCCTGAGCCAGAGGATCCGTTGGCTGTCCGTCAAGACACAAGATGATCCTGGCCCAAATGAAGGTTGTTACTGGTGCCGAGTGCAGTCCAATAACCATCAGACCGCATCTGCAAGAGAAAGGTTTTAAGAACAAAAAACATCTTTAAAAGCCTCGTCTCCTTCAACGCCACAAAATTGTCTGTTTGGAATTTGCACGAGAGCACCAAACATGGGACATTGAAAGGTGGAAGAAAGTTTTACTCTCTGAAAAATTTAACCTTGAGGATCCTGATGGCTTCCAATGTTACTGGCATGACAAGGAGATCCCACCGGAAATGTTTTCCAAACGGAACAGTGGAGGGGGCACCATCATGATCTGGGGTGCATTTTACTTCAATGGAACAATGGAGCTTCAGATTGTGCAGGGGCATGAAACGGTAGATGGCTATGTGGAGATGTTGCAGGCGGCATCCCTCATGATTGACTCTGTGTCTGTGTGGTAATGACCGGCTTTTTCAACAGGACAATGCTGCAGTTCACAATGCCTGCCTGACAAAGGACTTCTTCCAGAGGAATAACCTCACTCTTTTGGACCATGCTGCATCCAAATGAGAAAATTTGGGGATGGATGGCGCGGGAGGTTTACAATAGGGACATAATTTCCAAACAGTGGATGCCCTTTGTGAAGCCATCTTCATCACCTGGAACAACATTCCCAGTGGCCTCCTGGAAACACTGGCATCGAGTATGCCCAAAACAAATTTTGAGGTGATTAGGCAGAATGGCACAGTTACTCATTACTGAGTCATTTTTTGAACATTTTATTAGTATTTTAGTTTTGTTTTTTTTAACTATGGTCGTAAACTTTTGATCAGCTGATGAACAGCCTATTTCAGAAAATGGTTGTTTGCAATAAATTGCTTACTAAATTTTTTTTGTCTCATTCCCATTTCTTCTTTTTGCACTGGTCTTAAAATTTTGATCAGGAGTATATAATGGGTTTTAGGAAATAACAGCCTTTCTCCAGTTATCACTTCTTTCCAATTAACGCCCCATTCTTTTTGCTGTTTAGGTACATAAATGTTCCCGGTAGTTTGCATACATAATAAGTGTGATTCTGTGTGTGTGTGTGTAGCCTGGTTCATCTCGACCCAACACAGCTCCAGGCAACATGCAGAGGCCTGTGCGTTTGAAGCCCATCCACAACAACACAACTTCCTCTAACAGACGTAGCTCCCCTCACCAGCTCCACGAGGCGTTCATTGATAACCACCTCTCATTCAACCGCACTGTAAGGCCTGTACAAACACTCATGCGTCTACTTTTAAGTACACAGCTGAAGTAAATACACTTCTCCCCTTCAAGATGGAGAGGAAGCCTAGGAAACATACGACCACATCGGATACCTCTCACGGCATCTCACCTTATTGCCTCCCGGTCGTCAATAACTTCGTCATGCCACTGCCTCCAACTACAAAGAGGAAAGAGAGGGGGCCCAGTGGCACTCCCAGCAGCACACTCAGGAGGCGCCGCCGACTCCTGCGGCCCGCCACTGGCTCCAGTGGCGCTGAGGTCAATGAGGTCTTTATCCAGCCACTGCCAACAAGGACATCACCACAATTAATTGGACAATTACTGGAAACAATTACAACTAACACTGGGAAATTAGGTTTTTGCCTTTGTTTTACACGCAGGAGCAGCCTCTCCTGAGGACGACAGTGCTCCAGAGCAAAGTGTGTGTCACCATGGTGTATTTTGGCAAATCGGTGCATCTTTCCCACGACCTGGACGACCTGAGGGACGAGGTCAAAGTGTTCCAGCAGCACTGCGGAGGAGAGAACTTATGTGTGTACAAGGGCAGGCTTCGTGAGGGAGGTCAGTGACAATTTTTTTCCCCTGTAAAATTTTGACTTCATTCTCATAACATATCATGTAATTGTCATAAAATTACACGTATTCTGTGGCATAGTTCAACTGTATCCTCCTAACATTACAGTATGTCTTTTCTTTTATGGGTAGATATCAGTATTGGATTTTTTCCCCCCAATAATGACAACCGATATTAAAATAATGCTGTACAGATGTACATTTTAATGTTGACATGGCCAGGATGACACCTCAGTTTGTTCACATACAGTGCAAACCCACCTCGTTTGCGCCTTCCACAGGCTCTTGTGTTCCTGGCCGCTCTGACTGTACTGAAGTCAGCTCGCTCCTCATGTTAGCGTCTGGGACGCTAGCTCTTAGCCATTCAGTGAAGCACAAATTTGAAGTTCTTGACGTTCTTGTCAGCTCGTCGATCTTGTTTGGTAGTGAATTTACGTTTCCCATGATAATAGAAGGTACCGAAGGCTTGAATCTCCACTTCCTTGCTAGCTGCTTTCATGTTAGACCGGATTCTGCCGCGTCGATATCACACCAATGCCTCACGTCGCTCTCATGGCACGTAAAAATGTGCTTGAATACTTTATTACTCTCCAAGAGAAATTCACTTTTCCAGCAGCTCTGCAAAAATGTCATAATGAACTTAATCCCAACAACCAAGGCAAGACATGAGAGATAAGAAACATAAGAAGAGAATAGAATTCTCACTAACTAGCATAACTCTTACTGCAATAAGTACAATTTGCTGCTTTTAAGTATGCTCGGAAATTCCAGAACATAAATCCACTGTACACCAAAAACAGTGAATTCACCTTAAAACATACATGCAGTCTTTGAACGTAAATCCTGAGGGCTCATAACACGTTTAAAGGGTGATTCAAATGTTATGCTACTATTAAAGAGACTAGTGTTAGGTAAATAGATTTTCAGAAATATGTGGTATCTTTTAGCATGATTTACATAAAAATATAATAATTAAATACATTTTTTTTTAAAAGGGCATACTTCACACATAGTTGCAAATGGTGATTAATCATGATAATTCATTTGAAAACTGTGATTAATTTGATTAAAATTAGTAATATTTGAAATCATATCTGATTTCTATCATCAATATAAACACCAGTTATATTAACATCAATGTCCCGTGTCAGTTCTTTAAAAAACAACCTACCTTTTCCATCTCAGAGACGTTCCACTTCGTGTCGAGGCGTCATCCAGGCTTCCCCTTCAGCCTGACCTTCTTCCTGAACGGGCTGCAGGTGGAGCGTCTCAGCTCGTGCTGCGAGTTCAAACACAGAAAAGGTCCCAGACTGGGCGGCAGGCATGGACACTTTGGCTTCACCGCCGTGGAGCGGGCATCACCTTGCTACAAGTGAGAGCAAACAACACTAGGTCTCTTGGAGAGGAAAGAAAGGAAATTTGAATGAAGCAGAAAGACAGACAGAGAAGACATTTTGGGACCTCCATTATGTCCTTTGTTGTGCTTAACTGTTCACTTACATGAAGGATCTCCAAACTTTTCCCAGGACAGAGGAAGCAGGGGCCCACTTTGATACACATTGTGCATTAAAGATGATAAAACCAATCCAATGTAGGTCAATATATGCTAAACTATCTGAACAAAACACCAACATTTGTGAAATAGGTGACAAAGCAAGTGAGTGTAACGTATTTCCCATTAATAATGAATTAATTTCAATTTCAGAATATGCACAGGGCCTATAAAAATGAAAAACTTCACTTTCAAAATTGATCCATCAAAAATGGATCAAAAGAGCAGTAATTTTACAAGAATAAAGATGAAATATTAAGCGAGTAAAGTCAGAATATTAAGAAAAGATAGCATAAAGTGGAAATATTAAAGACTAAAATATGTATTTTAGTTGCAAAATAATGTTGCAAGTTTTTGGAAAATTAGGTTAGGTAAAAGTTATAATGTTACGATAATAAAGTCCAAATATTATGAAAATAAAGACATGTTGCAAGAAAAAATAAGTTGAAAAAGTTTAAATACAGTCAAACTTGTCTATAGCGGCCACTAGAGGGAGTCTGCAAAAGTGGCCGCTATAGACAGGTGGCCTCTATAGACAGGTTGGAGTCCAGTTTGAATGTTGACCAGTAGAGGAAAAAAGGGAAAAAAATAATAATAATAATGTTGACCAGTAGATGGCACTGCGGACTGCTGATAAAAGTTATACAGCACTACTAGGCTTGTTATTATCATGGTTCATGGTTTTAATCCTGAACATGCATGAGTCAAACAGTAGCACATCACATAGTACAATTCACAATTTTGCATGTCCAAAAAGGAGTAGGAAGAAGCAAAGCTTATTTAATCCTACCCCTCATCAGTTTCACATCAGTTGCAATACATTTATTCACCTCTTGTTCTTCCAAGTGTACTTTGTAGGTCTACATGACAATGTAGTGCAATCATAGCCAAGGTTTTACTTACTAAAAGGAAGCTAGAGGCTTAATAATAACTGATAACTGATAAAATACTTCAGTTAAGTACAACCGAACTCAGTTTTGCTCTCGCTGCCGCATGCATGCTAGCATATGTTTTTTTTTTATTGTAGCGTCGCTGGGAGCACGTCCTGTTCCCAGCATACTTTGCGGGAATGTTTTGGTGCAAATGCTCTTAAAGTTACATGTTTGACCAGGAAATAGCAAGCTCAAAAGAAGACGGCTTTTTATGTGGAACAACTGACAGTTTGTGTGGATCTTGTGAATGATTGTGACTGATCTAGGACTCAGTAATTAAAGTCTACACACGACGCCTTCATTGATTGAAAAACAAAACTTTTTCGTGCATGAAGCTTCTACTTGAGTTGGTAATTTGGCCGCTATATGCAGGTCAGATATTGACCAAGGGAGACAAAATGGGTGGCTGCTGGCTGCGTTGGACAGATGACTGCTATACACAGGGTCTATACCATGTAAATTTGCTGGGGGGGATTTTTCAGTGGCTGCTATAGGCAGGTGGCCCTTCTATAAAGGTGGCCGCTAAGACAGGTTTGACTGTATTTGTAATTTTGAAAAAAATTACAAGCAAAAAAAAACAAAGCAAGCAAAAAATGATAAAATAATGTGGGAGAAAAAGTTCATCATGGGTTTTACATTTTCTAAATGTAAAAGTGGCCCCTGTATATTTTTCAGTACGCGACCCTCGGTGGAAAACACCCCTGCCTTCCAATATTTTGTCCAATATCTTATTATATCATGTTTTAGGTGCATCATAGCAATGGGGCTGGACAAAAAGCCAACTCCACCACCAAAGAAAGTCAAAGAGAACGTCACAGGAGAGGAAAGCTCCTTCAGCCTCAAGGACGCTCCCGTGATGGAGACAGGGAGTGCATCCCGCTCAGGATGTGAAAGCAGCTCTCCACAAGAACAACAAACACAGGACGAACACAGAGATGGTAAAACGATCTACAAATACAAAATATATTCGTTCTAAACCCAAAGTGATTGGCAGATCCTAAACTCCCTGTTCAGATTACGAAGAGGACTTTGAAGCAGACGATGATAAATCAAATGAAAAGAAGCCCTCATCTTCAACAAGTGAAACAGACGTGCAGACAAAAGACGAAGCTTCGTCTGACTTTGAAGACAACAAAACGGACGGTGGGTTCCATGCAGCACATTATCAGGCCATATTTAGCTACAGGTGGTTAAAATTAATCTCACTGTGATGTAGAAGCAAGCTTCAAAAACAATTAAAATACTTTCAAATGCCATTAAATAAATAAACTCCATTCAATAAAGAAAAATGCAATTAAACAATGTAAAATTACCAATAAATACATTTATAAAATAAAATATAAATAAAATATTGAAAAATTCTAATTTATATATAAAATATTGAAGTACTTTCAATCTCATAATTATACAATTTCACAATTTAATTGTAAATTGAAAGAAATATTTCACATGTTAACCATTTCATATTTCAACTATTTATTTGAGTTTATATTTATTGAACATTGGCACAAAAAACTGTCCATCCATCTTCTATGCCGCTTTTGTGTTTATTATTTATAATAGAATTGCAGTAACATTAGATTTTACTGTTATAATTATAATGTTTCATGTTGTTATTAATTTTTATAGTTTTATATACTTTTCTATATACTATACTATACGCTACACGACTAACAACTTCTTGTACTACAGCAAAAGCCTCGGAGGAAGACTCATTTTAAATGCTTTTGCACAGAAGAAGAAGATGTGAGGCCTCATTCCAGTTCCAGCTCCAGTGAGGAGAGCGACGCTGAGGACGAGGAAGAAATAGAAGAACCAAAAGAAGTCCTACAGAGACAGGAGACTTCACCTCCAGTTGAAAAGGACCAGGGAAATCCACAAGTCACTGATACTGAGTCTGCTGAGGTCAAGGGCTCTCAAGTCGAGGACAGTGGGGAAGTCTCAGACACCAGCGTGCCCACGTCGGACGAGAAAGAACAGACTGCGGACACATCAGAAGAGAGAAAAGAGGGTGAGGAGGCAGAAGATGGGGGTGACCAAGAAGAGCAGGAAAGGGGTAAGTAAACAAGGGTGAGCTGAGAGATTCAGATTTTTTGGGGAATATTTTTCCACTATTAAAACAAACATAAAATGAATAATTGTCTCAATATTACAGTATTGTACAGTAATATTCCAGTATTATTATCAGATATTTAAAAAAACCAAAGGTAGTACATTTAAAAATGGACACCATAAGCCTAATACGTGTATGATGAAATATAAATGGTTTTATGATGCTACAGTATATGGTGTAATGGTAATGATAACAAATTAAATAGTCTCAAAACGTATTCCAATAATTGTTAAAATTTTGAAGTAAGTAGCAGTTTATGGAATTGGAATGTGATGGGTTAATAATGGAAAAATACATTTCTATATGTTTCTCTCTTGTCTGAATTCAGATTCACTTTATTTTTCCATTCTTTTTTTCTAGATTATTTTACTCAATTTTTATTTTAAAAATGTCTCATTGTAATCCCGGACATTATATATTCCATATAGTTGCATTAAAATTATTCAACCGCTGTTATGAAACATATTTATTTACAAATTTAATGGTTTGCAATGAACCAAGAAAACAGACTCTACCCTACTAATATTACACTATTTATTGAAGTGTCCATCTAGTAAACGTTTGTGAAAAAGGTTCATTTACAATGCTCAGTGGAATAATTTTGGCTACAACAGCATTAAAAATATTTTATTATATCGTTGCTGGCATTTTTTCCATGTTAGACTTAACATGGATGTGATTCTTTATAAACATGCATTTTATTCAAAACACAATGCAATACTGACTGTAAATGTCTGTTTTTATTGCAAATGTTTAATCATGATTGATTTCTTTATTGTATGTGCATATACATCATATTTTATGTTTGTGTGTGCTCTTTTTTATTTTGCATGCTTGGTTATTCTATGTTTGCATCTTGCACAATTAAAGACCTTGAATGTGTGTGTAGATTTGTGCTTCTTTGCCAAGTCTCTCTCGCTTTTTTTTTTCTTAAAGTTTTCATATTATTGCATTCACCGTACAGTATATATTTCTTGTTCCAAAGCCAAATCTGTACAGGAGAAGCTAGCCGAAGCCATACTGACAGAGTCCCGGTTCAGCTCTGAGCCAGAACTGAGCGACACCAGTACTGAAGAGGAGGAGGAAGAACCATTGGTATCCAAAAACCAAGGGCAGAAGCCAGAAAATGATGGTATAGCCAACCAAACTCATGCTTAAAATGTGTGCTTGCCACAGAAAACGGTACCCAATAAGCTCTTGTGTTTACTTGCAGTAGCAGTCATGGAGAAATCAGTAACAACGTGTGAGGAAAGTGTGTCAAAGAATCACGAGGAGCCTAGAAGACAGGCTGAAAGCCAACCCCAAGAGAACGAGGAGCACGAGGAAGTGAAGGAAGAAGATCATGAGGAGAAAATCCCTGAAGGTGACAAGACTTTAGAACATCAAGACGATGCCTTGGCTATATCTACTGATGGAGAGTTGAATAAAAAGGCTGCTGCAGATGCAGCGAGCGAGACAACAGAGACGAAGGAAGAGAAGCAAGAGGGCCTCGGCGGTGTGGTGACGCATGGCGCAGAGGTTTCTACAGAAATTCCAACAGATATAAAAGAAGAAGACAATGTAAATGATGAGAACAGTAATGTGGAAGCTATTGAAGCTACTGAGGAAAAAGAAACAAGCAAGGTGTTTGAAGAAATAAATGATCAAGTGGCAAAATATGAGGAACGTGCTGAGAAATCATGTGAAGATACTAACAGGGAAAATCAGGCCGAGGAAAATCTTAACAAGGTAGAAAACATTGCAGAGGAGACTAATACTGATGCAAACAATGAAGAGACAAAGAAAGATGCAGCAGAGGCAAACCTCATTGAAGAACAAACACAGAGAGATGACAGCAATGGCCTGAAGAGCACAGAAGCAGAGGGAGAACACGAGGAGAAGGACACCAAAGAAATAAACCCAACAAACACGGACGACGGAGAGGGGAGTGAAGCCAGACAGAAGGATAAAAACGAAGCTGTTGAAAGTAATGATGTGACAGATAAAGACGAAAATGAGCAAATCCTTGCGGCTGGGCTCAAGGAAAGTCAAGAAATCAACAAAGCAACTACTGAGGATGCAGAGGAAAGTGAAGTGAGACAGAAAGAAGCAGATGATGCCAGTAAAAATGTAGAGGAGAAAATTGTTACTGCTAAAAACGAGGAAGATGAAGAAATCAACGCGGAAAAGAACAAAGATGTGATGGATCAAACTGAAGAAGAGAAGATCAATACTGATGAGATAGAGGAAAGAGAAGAAACATCTAAGAAAGACGAGAGCAAAGCTGAAATAAGGGATAGGGATGGAGATGAGGAAGTGAACATTCAGTCTGCGGAAAGTGAAGAAACCAACAAAGCAAACACGGATAATATAGAGGAAAAATATGAAAACGAGAATGAAGCTGTGATGGGTAAAGCTGAAGAAGAGAAGGTCATTACTAATGAGGCGGAGGAAAGAGAAGAAACATCTAGGAAAGATGAGAATGAAGCTGAAGCAGGTCAAGACTTCAGGGAAAGAGCTGAGGAAGAGAAAATGGAGGCAGAAGAAGATGAAGAAACAAACAAAGTGAACACGGATAATGTGGAGGAGATTGAAGAAAAAGATACAAATAAGAAGAAAGATGTGATGGATGAAGCTGAAGAAGTACTAGTAACTAATGAGACTGAAGAAAGAGAAGAAACAACTGAGAAAGACAATGAAGATGAAGAATGTAAAGACTTCAGGGAACGAAATGATAATGAAGAAAGGGAGGATGACGTAGGTGAAGAAACCAACAAAGCAAACATGTATAATGTCGAGGACAGTGAAGCGAGAGACAAAAACAAGAACAGAGTTGTGACAGTTGAAGATGAAGAAGAAGCTACTAATGAGACCGAGGAAAGAGGAGATGCGAGTAAAGATGTAAGGGGTACACATGTGGAAGAAAAACTTGAGGCCAAGGAAGGTGTGGAAGAAAATGAAGAAAAAAATAAAAACACAGATGTCGAGGATAAAGCTGAAGAAAAGAAGATGGCAGAGGAAATAGAGGAGACATCCAAGATAAATTCAGAAGAACTTGAGAAAATGTCAGAACAACATCTGGAAAATGTAGAAGTGATGAGTATGACTGAAGAGATACACAAAGCTCCAATGAAAGACAAGAATAAAAGGAGCGAAGTTGACGCTGAAAACGGGGAGACGTCCACCCGAGGGGAAGACAACCAAGATGAGCCGAACAAAAGTGATGGCGAGACATCAGAGCACCTTGAAGAAGAAAGAAAAGACAAGTCTGTGGAGGTGAAAAAAAACTATGAGGAATCTGGGGACACCCATAAGTTAGAAGGTGATGGCAAGGAAGTGGTCACCAACGACCGCTTTGAGCTGGCTTTGGTGGAGTTAATAGAGGACTTTAAGTCAGATGATTTAAACAGCAACGGACAAGATGGCAAGGCTGAGAAAACCAACAACCATCCTAAAACTGATTATTCCACAGGAGGTTACGATCAGAACTCGGCAGCTGAAGCTACTGATTTGAACAAGACAGCTGATAAATTACACTCAGAAGACAATCTCCCCAGCACCAAAAAAGTGGCTTCCACTGAGAAGTCTCGTTGGACTGTGGAGGCCAGCAAAGGCTCAGCAGAAGGAGCGAGCGTGCTTCTCCAACCCCAGTCAATAAAGGATCAGCCCACCAATTCTCGCCATGGAGAAAGTCCAGAGGTATTAGCAAGAGCAAGCAGCGCCGAGCTCGTCACAAAGTGGCTCACCATGCATCAGGCATCCAAGTTCTTTGAGACCTATGTTGACCCACTGGAGGACCTCACAGACTCTGAGGTGGGTGTCAGTATGGAGGCCAGAAAATCTTCAGAGACGTTGATTAGGGAGGCGGTTGATAGTGATGAAGTAAAGTTTAAAAGTAAAACCAAAGGTGATGCTCAGTCACAATGTGAGCGCATTCACCTTAAAGATGACGAGCCCTGTGAGAAGGTCACCAATGTAGAAGTGGAGGATAAGGTGCAGGTCCTAATACCAAACACTGACAGTGAGCTGACTGCAACAGACGCAAAGGCAAAACTCTCAGAGAACCAAGGTTTTCTCTCTGATGACACAGTTGAATCAACTGATGGCAACATCGCTGACACATTCCAAAACAAAGTGGAAAGCATGTCAGGGACCAAACCATCGAGTGTCATGGAAAAGGAAACTGAAGCCACAAACCATTCTCCTAAAACTGAAAATGATGATGACAAGCATGAATGGAAACCTGCCGATGATGATCAGACAACTCCAGATGGAAGGGCACATAAAGAGTGTCAAGAAGTGACAAGTGAGGTAAGCCAGGAAGAGCATGCAAGCGTCAAAGCCAAACCAACCAATGAGAACATGCGGCTGATTAATGACATTATGAGCGAAGATCGTTTGAGCATGTTGTCAGTGGACAGAATGTCTTTTGGACGAAGTTCTTACTCTTTGTTGGCAACAGCTAAAACTGAGAGTGGGCATTAGACAACTCAAGAGTGGCACGCAACGTTATTTTTTTTTTGCCTCTTAAAACATATAAAGGCCTCATATTTTACTATTTTTTTTAACAATTTTAAATAAGGTCCCACAATCGTGTAGTGAAAGTGTGTGGCGCAAAATCTTGCAATGTGGAATTTAGACAATTTAAAAGTGCTTATAGTCAATCCTACCGGGAACACACCGTTTTGTGTGTCTGTAGCTTTAATGCTAATCAGCTGTGTTTGTCTATGCTTAAGCGCTATTGTGCACTTTATCCACTTTTTACTTATACACTGTAACGCTGCACATGTTCAACATAATAGATGCCATATATCACATAAAACATTATAGCATTAAAGAGTCGGACAGGAGGACACAAACGTGAGCAACATTAGCATAGCTATGTGAGCTACAGTGCTAACATCACACAAACATTTGAACAGCAGCATCATGCTAGGTTAGCCTAGCAAAAAGACAATGATCAAACGTACACTAGCTGACCTACAAGATAATTGGCAAAGCTCCGGCCTTTATTTTAGGAAAACCTTCAAAAGCGACCATTTGGGCACCTCCTTTCTCAAAAGATGATAAACAGGCTGAAAGGACACATATTGTATATATTATACAATATCTTTATATCTTTATTACATTTACAACATCATTAAAAAGTTAATTCTGCATAATAGGGAGTCTTTAAAACATTTGAAATTACTCAAATTTTTTGAAAAATATCAAAGTGTACTTACTTAATCAGGTGGTTTCTCACTGGAGACATCATTGGGAACACTTGCAGCTACCGTACTTAGACCCAAAACTGGAGGTGTGAATTTTGTCTTCACAAAAACAATAGTGCTCTGTTTTGATTAACATCATATTCTGACACTCCTACAGTATGTTTCTGAATAACATAAACAAATGGAAACACTTCTTTTCATCAAGACCACGGGTAAATGATGGTCCGCACAGTGGCCTAGTGGTTAGCATGTTGACCATACGATCAGGAGATCGGGAAGATCTCCTGCGTGCGTGGGTTTTCTCCGGGTACTCCGGTTTCCTCCCACATTCCAAAAATGTTAATTGGTGACTCTAAATTGTCCATAGGTATGAATGTGAGTGTGGTGGTTGTTTGTCTACTGTATACCTGTATGTGCCTGCAATTGGTTGGCAACCAGTCCAGGGTGTACCCCACCTCTCACCCAAAGTCAGCTGGGATAGGCTCCAGCATACCCCGGCGACCGTAGTGAGAACAAGTGGCATAGAAAATGGATGGTTGGATAAATGACAGCCACAAAAATAAGCATATAGTTAAAATGATAAAACAGAGCATTAGTATCTTTCCAAAGGCAGACTTGTTGATACACCTCATCTACTGGCTCTCATTCAATGTTGTACCTAATGTTTTGTCCAGTGATGGTGAATGATGCTCAGATTTTTCGATAGCCTTCATCCATTAAACACCAACGAGAGGCTTCATAATGAACTGACTGCTGCACACACAATGGAAGATCGCTTCACCAAGAGGGCAGAGTTAATAGGAGGTATCGAGTGTTATCTCTCGCCTCTTACCTGCAAACAGATACTCCTCCATGCACACTCGGTAAATGGGTGAATAATTCATACTGTAGATGGCTTAGCTTACTCCCAAACACACATACTTTTACATGAAGCACAATAAAAAATGAACTGCTTATATTCCATGACTGTGATGAAATAATGTTTGGTCATAATTGCTTGCTATTATTTGGATAACTAAATATTCTGTGAAAGCATTGTAAACACTACCTCTATTTGCTGCTAAATTCATTTATTACCCTTAAGTGTGGGTTTGCAAGTTTTCACTGAATAAAAAAACACTGGCAAATAAAGATGTGTGTGTTCATTTGGAATAATGAGAAGTATACAAACCCTACACACAAAATAAAATAATCACTTTTTTATTCATTATTTTAAGAAATATTCAGAGTAACATATGATAAATAGTGAGACATAAGGACAAATTAAAAATGAGCAAACCAACACATTACACAGTATTTACAGCCTCAGCTGCCACACATGAGTAAAGAAATAAGAGAACAAATGATGTCTTACAATGAGGGTTAGTTACTGTCTTCAAAGCTGCCGTTGCTGCTAAAGGATGAGCAGAATCGCATGGTGCTCATGGGATCTGAGACGTAACCTGCAAAATGAAATAATAAAAAAAAAAACATCAAATCAATTGCATAAAATAACATTATTCAAATACTGTAAATGCTCAAATTATAGCCGGGGCATTTTTTATTTAATTTTTTTACTTAAATTGCAAAGAGGTCAGGGCATTAAATGGAAACAGGCAATAATTGGACAAGGGGTGTTATTTCCTAAATGAGAAACTTACTATATAACACATACTCCTCAACAGAACCAATGTTGTAGACCTGTATTCTGGTTCAAATCATATCAAATCACTATAGAACAAATCAATAATGATAGTAATAGTGGACAAACCATTGCGATCAATGGGAGAAAACTGCATGCTCCTTCTTATTTCCTCCAGTGAGAGGCCTCCAGATGCTCGCCTCCGCTCACTGAAAGTAAAAAACACATTGAAGCAGCAAAAAGCATAAACTATGAAATCATGGTCGCAGACGACAATCATGTTACCCAGTACATTGAATCTATTAAAAAAACAACATTGATAATGATGTGACTGCTTCATGCTTCTTTCAATGAAAACTCATCTAGATGGTGACGTTAGTCATCACCTGCTGTGTAAGCATGTCCATGTGGCTGGATTATCACTTTTTGAAAGGGGAAAGGTCATGTCTATTTTTAGGTGGTGTGTTAGGGAAGGTACATATTTGACCTCTCTGTCCAATAATAACTCTACAAGGTTGAACCTCAATGGAAAGCGCTTACAGGATGTGCAGGGTTGGCCAAAGAAGTAAAGTTTACCCTAACTGGTCTGGTATTACTGATATAGCAAATAAATAAATAAAACTGGAGTTTGTCTTAAGTTTGGACAGAGCATGAGCCTACATGATGCTGTAGACTAATTGAAATTGTGATAATCAAACAGTCAAAAAAAGAATAAAAAAAAAAACGTGAGGCTTGCTAATGCCTGCAAAATACATGTAAAGCACTTGGTATTTATTTGCTGTATAAATTAGTATAGGAGTCACAGCAGCATATCGTTCACTTTTGTAACTATTTCAGTGTAATACTTCAAACTGCAAAGAAAAACCTTATTTTCAAAAGAACAAAATCCATTCTGACTTTCAATAATCAATGTAAGACACCATCAATGGAAGACAACTGCAACTATATCCTGTGTGCGATTCTGAACTTATTCTGACCTCTGACTCCAGAAGGCATAAGCTCGAGTGTTGAGCGCATACTCCAGCTCAAATCTGGACCGGAGCGCGGCCACGTGACCCCGACTGGGTCCGGCTCTGGCAAGCAGACAGTCCGATGACGAGGAAGGCGACAGGGAGCCACTGCTGTTGCTGGAGGCGGGTGACATCAGCTGGGACACAAACAAAGAAAAATTCCAATTAACAACTCTATTCAATTAACTGCCGAACATCTACGGTATAGTTCACGTGTCTGCATCCAGCAGCTTTATCTACCTCTGCATACGCTTTAAAATGCTGCTTCTACGCTGTTGGTGAGAAACTCATGGGTGTTACACTTGCTGTAGTGTTGTTTACAATGAACTTGTCAGCAGTATTGATGCTGGCGATGATAATCGTTTGCTTCTTACCTGCTATTACAACATTAGTTCTGTTGCTACTTGTGTAATGTACTTGTTAATAAATGACCGTGTGGTCAAAGAGAGCTACATTTTCTTTTCCGCTTTCTCATGCAATCCAAATACTAATTAAAGTAAAACAAATTAAGTTATTACCATGAATTCCAGTGTATAAGCCGCACCACTGTATAAGCCACACCCACTAAATTTCAAGAAAAAAAAACAGATTTGTTCTTCTATAAACCCCACCAGTGTAGAGCCGCATGCGTCTACGTCATAAAATGGCATATTGTGGCGCACATGAGTCCGTGAGACCAGCCAGCTCTTTATTTGAAAGGTGCCAATCATGATCTATGAAAAAACTCACGACGAGCTTGTCAACCCATTGGAAATTGCAGGAGGTCATTACTCAATATAACAGTCTGACTCACGGTGTCATCTTACAAACAACATTAAACTTGTCACACAGCAAGTTAACACTGAAACGTTATACCTCAAAAATATAGAAATAGGGATGTCCACATCCGATCTTCGGAGTCGTAATTGGCTACTGAGTCGCTGTATTTTGAAGGTCAGATTGGGCCAATCCGGTTACCGTATAACATTCGTAAGTCTGGACCACACTCCAACATGCCAGGTACGGTAATGCGCCTCAAAGCTGGTTGCCACTCGCAGGAAGAACAAAAGACAACACCAGCATGCAGACATGTCCGCAGTGTACCGTGGTGAAGTTAGTTTCACATTGGATGTTGGATATTCGGTTTCGTAGCTACAGCGGTAGTTCCCCCTCATTGTCCCTGGATTGCTGTGTCATTGTGTGGGGAGCTCACACACAGTGGCGGAGGTACATGGGGGCTGTGGCCACCTTTGGTCACTCTCCGGCTACCCCACTGGCCATCTAGACATTTCAGGTATCAACTTATTGCAACCCCAATGTCAGTAATGGTCTCACCTTGGCCACCCCAATGAAAAGCCATTTTTGGCTCCGCCACTGCTCGCATGAGAAGCGCTGCTCTAACCGCTGGTTGTTTATACTAGGGACCGTCAATAAATTACTATTGCGCTGAAGAGAGTTTGTTAAAAAAATAATATATATATAATATATGTCATATATCATCATATAAAAACGGCATATATTCTAAATCACACCACAAATTGATCTTTAACAATGTCAGATGATTAGCCCTACCCTAAAAGTATTTTGCATGCCCATTTTTTCTAATTTTATCTTTTATTGGATGGACTTTTAGTGGATCTTTTATCGGATTAGGGACCTGACTCACAGAGCTTTGTTACAAAAGCCAAACGATATTGTTGGTCATGCTGTCTAACAAAAAGTAAATTCAGCAATACTTTGGTTGCATTATTTATAATTCTTTGAAGAGCTATTTTCATAACCATATTAAATTCCACAAATATGTTAAAATTCCACAAAATATTGGGACATGTTTGTATATTTTTATATACACCTTTTGAGTGTTAAGTTGCTGTTTGATTAATTTAGTGTTGTTAGTTAAGCGTTCTTTGAAAGATGACATCGTGAGTCAGTGAGTTGTTATGTTGTTATACTGTTATACAGTATATACTGTCACCTGCCATTGCCAATGGTTTGACAAGCTCGTTGTCAGTGCACTGATAGCTCGTGATTGGCTCCTGCCAAAGAAAGACCTATCGTTTCCTCATTGACTCGCGAGTGGCACAGTATTTAAACAATTAGTAGTAGTTCTGAAGTAAAGGAGATGTCACAAAATTAGAATTTAGCCATAAATTACAGGCACCGCTGTATAAGCCAGAGGGTTCCAAATTTAAGAAAAAGTAGATAGATAGATCGATAGGCAGATAGATAGATAGAAGCTTATACACCGGAATTTACTGTATGTATAACAAGTTTCAAATTTCTGAAATAACTGCCTCTCTCCAATTATAATCTGCTTCCAATTAATGCCTTGTTCTCGTTGTGGTTGGTTTGTGTCAATAAAGGTCCCAGCTATATTTGGAGCATTATACTTGGTAAACATGATCATAAAAGAATAATGTATACTATACCTCAACATTGCATAAGCACTCCTCCAGGTTGGTGACCACTTCAGAAAACTCTGGACGGTCCTGAAATTAGATTAGATTTTTAAAATTTGGGCTTCAAGGCAGAATGGCGACACTGCCGACAAACGTATGCTCTGCTCATTCAAGACCTCCTAGTACACATGAAGCAAACAGGTGACCTCGGCTTCAAATGCCAGCATCAAGATAAAACACGGTCACCCCTGAGCTGTTCAATTATACATCACAATGTCAGAAACGGCCCAAAAGATCAGCAGCTTTGAATCAACATGCAAGACACACCATTCACTACACATTTTGCAAACAGTAAAGGCAAAATCTTTGAATATTTGTATTGATTTTTGTGTCATATTACATCACAGTAATCATGCATTATCTACTACAAAGTATCTACTAACAAAGTAGTAAATTATCAGGAAGTCACAGCAAAGGTTAAGCACTATATTATGTTCATACTAAACTATTCTCCCAGTAACAGGAGATTCAATGCGCTTGCACAGACTCCGACACAGAAATGTCAAAACCCAGCACCCCAAAATCTGCTGGCATGACCATATATAAAAAGAATGGATGGATAGACTTTACCTTATACTAATTCTGTATCAAATCCTACTAAATTCCAGTGATAAAATAATGTGATCATGCAACGTCAATATTTGTCACAGCACACTCTTCTTTTAACCCCCATGAGGGCTGCTGTAATGACCTATTAAGGTCTCACCCTTGTTAAAAAAAATAGTAGCGCTATACCAGAGGGATCTGTTTCCATGATATTAAATCATCAAGAAGTCAGAGAGAGAAATGTGCCAGCATGCTGTAATGTTTCATAATGAGGAAGTGGCCGATAAAAATATGGCACAGAGGGTTAGATCATCCACGTCATGTGTGCTCTTAATTTTGCACTGGCATGCAATAAGGTATCATCTGGGGATATGTGTCATTCATTACTGCGGAATACAGCTGAGTCAGCATGCTTTGCCCATGTCAGTCTCAGCATATTTAAGGACCAAATAAGAGCATAGGTGGTGTTTGTTAACATCATTTTACAGCGCTTAACTATTGGACTATGTACAGTATGTGACCAAAAAGTGCAATTTGAATAATTGAATATCTTCTCTATAATTTGTCTATAATTTTGTTTCCATTCATCAAAGTCTAGAATGGGTAGACACTGTAATTACAAAAGTAATAAAATAATAAAAAAACAAATAAAAAGCACGCTTTCCAATCCTGTACTAGCACACTACATTTGTAACCAGCATACCTACATACCGTATTTTCTGCACTATAAGTCGCATCAGTCAAAAAATGCCCCATGAAAAAAAACCCACATATATAAAAATGTCTTTCACAAAATTCAAGACCAAGAACAGTTCATCTAGAAGGTGAAGTTATTGAACTACGCTAGCACACAGTACAGGCCGAATAAATCTCCAGTATGCTAATGTAACACATTCTGTTGTGTGTGTGACACACTGACATTTATTTAGACACAATAGACACAATAGCATACAGAACATACCTATGTTCACTCCTTGGTTCATGTCGGTCAGTATGAATGAACATTGAGAAACATTTTAAATTAGATATATATTTTTAATATATAAGTCATACCTGTCTATAAGTCTTAGGACCAGCCAAATTATGAAAAAAAAGTGACTTACAAACTAGAAAATACAGTTGGTAAGATAAGATAGATAGCTCAATTGGCTTCAGGTCTAGAGGAGACATATGGGGCCACTCCATCACCCTCAGCTTCCTCAGCAAGACACTTGTTATCTCGGAGGTATGACAGAATGTCACAGTACATGTTGGTATTCATGTTTCCCTCAATGAACCGCAGCTCTCCAGTGTCGGCAGCACTTGTGCAGACCCAGACCATGATGCTGCCACCACCATGACACAATTATCTTGCTACTCACTTGTATTACCAGCTATTTAGACAATAATGGCAGAATGTTGAGTCATTTCAGTGGATAATTAATCTATACTGCTGTATAATTGTGCACTGACTAATCTACAGTATATCCCAGTTCCGTTTCTGTTGGCACTTGAGAAGATACACTTTTGGACACATGGGTTGGATGCTTTTACCTCTGGACATGCGTTCCATCCTCTCATCAGAAGTGCAGAAATGGGTTTGGGGATGGAGTAACCAACAGGAGGCCGAATGTGATGGTAGGCCATGTCTGCTGCTGCAGCAGCTGATGGCAACAGGACAAGAAAGAGTTTGACATTGGAAGGTAAGGGCATTTAAGCCAATCAACAGTGAAATATGCTGGGAGAGAATTTCAAATGTCTGTACCAGGTTTCAAGTGTGCGAAAGGAATCTCTCCGGTGAGCAGCTCCCACAGACAGAGGGCATAGCTGAACATGTCTGCCTTCACCGAGTAGCGAGTACACTGGGTGAAAACCTCAGGAGCCATCCATCGCAGGTTCTTCACAAAAACACATAGTGTACTCATTAACAACAAGACAAAAACATCCAACTGACACTATGACTCCAACATATTGGCTCAGTTCTGGTAAACAATGCTGCAATTGTGCAAGGACAACTACTTCCAACAACAGGCAGCTCTCAAGAGATGTGACCCACTTAACACCAAATTGAAGGCTAAGCATCCTGGGTAGTGATGAATCATCACATTTATACAAAATCTGCATGAAGGCAGTTTGGTTTGTTGGTGAGTAATTGATCGCAGGTGCAGGCAGGCCCAAGGTTTATCCAAAGTTAATCCAAACAACACTCGCACATATCTTCAACACACTAAACAATCAACAGCAAAGAATAAGAAGTGACTGACCCCTGGCTGCTTGGTCATATTGTCCTCGTCCACAGACTGGAGGAATCTGGACTCTGCAGAACATGCAGTTGTTTTTAGTGTCATATTTTCTATTTGCAGTCATCAATTACTTAAAATACAATGGTAAACTACAAAGACGTTTAGTTGTTTAATTCCAATGTATTTGTCTCATTATTATATCATACATATATAGTCCTGTACATAACATTTCTGTTAACAGACACAAAAGACTACAAACCCTTCATGGACACTTCATTAGGTACACAGTTGTTATTTAATATACCTTATGTCCTCGTGTATGTGCGTATATTCATGAAGGGACAATTAAGGAGGACATGCTCTTCTGTAAAGTTATCCTTTTCCAAAATAATCAATTATTTAATAATTATACAATAATAATAATCAATTAAATATATTAAACTAAGCTGTTTAAGTGTGGTTTATGTTTATTAAATTTGGAAACCACTGTTCTACATGCAAACATGGCTGCTGGCCCACACAAACTCTAATCTGAACTCTAATCACACCACTGCCAAATCTGTCCTACCTCCAAAATCTGCCACCACGGCATGTCCGTCCTCATAGAGAAGAATATTGTGACTGGAGAGAGCACAGGTGCCATCTTTAATACATATAAAGACAGCAGCAGCTATTTCCGCAAAGTGTGCTATTACTGTGACACATGCCTGTTGAGGTCTCTGTGGATGATAGGCTGGGTGAGGTTGTGCAGGTACTCCATTCCCTTGGCTACGTCGATGGCAATGATGAGCTTGGACTGCAGATCAATAAGCCTGCCCATTGACACATCATTAAAACAGCAGCCACTTAGTGCCAGATCAATGGCCTCCCACTGCCAATCACACACACACACACACACACACACACACACACACAGCTCTTGACATTGATCAGTCGATACCCTGCGCTGCACCTGGGATCACATGCAGTTAGCAAAACACTTGATCTGGATCAATGAAGTGGAGGGACTAGTGAGGGGATGCTTCCAGGGTGGATAATGAGATCCACGGCTGATTTGTCTGCTGGGCAAACATGCTCTTGGATAACCTAAACAAAGAAAACTATGGGGAGCACAGCCACACTGGAACTGAAAAGGTTCTTCCCCAAACAGTTCCCAGACATTGTCCAAAATGTCTGGGTAAGATGAAGTATTAAGATTCAGGGGTTTTCCCAATTGGTTCATTAATACCGTAGGTGTGACCATGCAGTGGTGTTCATCCACAAATAAAGAGTGGAAGTACAGCAGGGAACTCTTTCTGGTTAATTTAGTGTGTGGTCAAAATGGCTCACTGTGAGGCAGTAAAGCCGTATCATCTCTCCCATCCCGTGTGGGGCATGGTCTCCGTCTCGGGAGTGCGTGGGCCTGTGGAAAGGGGGCGAGGTTTCAGCGGCTGCACTGTGCTCTGCTCAGCGCTTGCTGTTGCCTGTCTCTGTGCTTCGCCGTGCTGTTTGCCACGTCCTTGTCATGCCCCTATCTGGGCGCAGGCCTGTCAGGGGTTCTATCTTTGGGTGTGGGCAGTGCACAGCCTGTTTTTTGGCGGGGGGGGGGGGGGGGGGGGGGGGGGGGGGGGGGGGGGGGGATCACCTGGCGGCTGGTTGGGTGCTGGTCTTGCCTTCTCGCCTGCTCAGGCGGGGCTGGGCGGTCTGCTTCCCCTCAACTTTCAGGCACGGCACTGCCTCTCCCGGGTGCGTGTTGCCCTGCTGGAGTCGCCTGGTGCGGTGTGGTGGGTTATCTTGTTTGTTCATTCCTGTTTTCCTTTTTTTTGTTATTTATTCTCCTGCTGGGGGCTTGGTGTCCCATTTCTGCTGTCCAGGCCTCTGTATGTGGGCTGGGGTGTCCAGTGTTGGGTGCCATGGTGCCTGCTCCCTGGTGGTGGGAAAGTGTGGGGGCCTGGTGCTTCTGGGTTGTGGGCGGGTATACTTCTTAGTGGTGTGTGGTCCCCGTTGCCTATCTGCCCTTGTGGGGAATGGTCTCGTGCCTGTCTCAGGGGGAGGTTGTCCTCCGGCAGGCTGGCGCCCTCTGCAGGCTGAGTCCGAGGGAGCCTGTCCCAGTTCTACCTGCTCCCGTGGGGCAGGTGGCTCTCTGATGGTTGGAGCCCGTGCCTGCTGTGTGGGTTGGGGCTTGCTGGTTGGTGACAAGCAGTCCCCCACCTTTCATATATACGCAGTGAAAATACACACACATGCTCACACATGTATGAAAGTATACATACATGCATACATGTACACGTGTAAAGACATACATACACCACCGGTCAAAGGTTTTCAAAAACATTTGCTTAAACGTGCTTTTTTTTACTAATAATATTCAAACAAAAAAACATGATTTATTAATTAATATATTTTTAATATATTAATTAATATTATATAATATATTTTTAATTCGAAGCGCGGAGTGGTGAGGAATGATGAACCGATGTATACTACAGTGACATCCATCTATTTTCTATGCCGCTTATCCTAATTAGGGTCGCAGGGGTATGCTGGAGCCTATCCCAGCTGACTTTGGGCAAGAGGCGGGGTACACCCTGGACTGGTCGCCAGCCAATCACAGGGCACATATAGACAAACAATCATTCACTCTCACATTCATACCTATGAACAATTTAGTCGCCAATGAACCTAACATGCATGTTTTTGGTCTTCCCGATCTCCAGACTATGACTGTGTGGCCAACATGCTAACCACTAGACCACCGTACGGCCCCCACTACAATGTATTAAATATAAAAAAAAAAAAACAACAGCGCCTACTGTTGGATTTGATGGGGAACTATCCCCCTACCCCCTAATGCAGAGTCGCCACTTGGTGTGTCACAACACTTTTGTCCATGTAGTGTAGCAGCACTCTTTCTAGATATGAATATTAGGATTCAAATGACATGAATGAATCAATTCCACATGTACTGTACGAGCAGTCCAACAAGGGCGCAACTTCGACTTCCTCACCTCTTCTGCTCGTGCAGCAGGGAGAAGAGCGAACCCCCCGAGATATATTGGGTGACAATGGCGAACTGGCTGGGGTCGTCCAGACACGCTCCCACAAACTGGATGATGCAGGGGTGGTTGAGGCGACAGAGGATGGAGACCTCTCGGCAGAACATGTCCACGTCTGACTTGGAGCAGTACGTGTTGGCTCTGTAGCTGCAGAGGACAATGAAAAAGGCTTTATTGGTCATGACAGAAGGATGAAATAACAAAATATGCACTATGCAAACGTTTACCGTTTAATCGCAACTATTTTGTTCCGGCATTTTCCTTTGTAAACCCTGCCAAAGGAGCCTGTGCAGGTGAACTATAGTTAGATGTGCTAGCATTGTAAGACTGGATGCATGAATATCATGTACAAAGAAAAAATACACTTACCTGATCCAATTATTTCATTAAATTCCAACTCAGAGAGCTGAAGATGGAAATGTGAGGGGAGGCTGGCCCTGAGAAGAAGCACTTCTGCTTTTTCTGGTAAAGATAAAACACTTGTTACCATAATTAGAAGCTCTTTAGAAGAATTCAAACAATAAACTAACGATCAAATACACATATCATGTCATTAATGATGGGCATTCTGAAAAAAAAAGCATTAACAGCTGTGGTTGTAGGGAACTAATGTCTAAACTTTTTTTTGACAAACTCTACAAGATGGCAGTAGCTGCATTTGAAGTAGCATGAGCGGTCATAATCCAGCTTTATTTACCTCTGCATGCGTTTAAAATCTTCCTCGCGCTAATCAACTGTTTCATGACAAACTATATTTGCTGTGCTGTTGTTTACAATGGACTCAACAGCTGCATAAATGCTGGCTGAGTAGCTCATTACAGCAGAACCAGTTTATCTTGACACCCCTCGTACTGGCTGACATGTTAATTTTGGTTATATAGTTGTCAACATAGAAAAAACCAAACCTAACCATTGCTTGCACATTTACTCGAGACTTTGGCCAGTGACATAAGGAGAATGGGCAATAATAAAGGATTTTTGAACCGATGGCAGTTTGTTAACATCGTTTTCCTCCATTTGTGCATATTTTTATTTGGATTCCTCTGATTTCATATAATATTGTTGTAACAGAGGCATTGTGAATTACGATTCAGGGGCTTATAGTACAGAGTTGCCAAGCCGCATTTGCATTGTAGAGTGAATCTTGCTGAAGGCAGTGGTGTCCAAAGTGCGGCCCAGAGGGTTCTTGTTTAATATCAAGTCCAGGGTGTACCCCGCCTTTTGCCTGAAATGATGATGAATGAGTGCCCTATAATGCTATATAGGAAACATGTTTACTCATGCATCAAGGCATTAACACACACTTCATTGGGCACACATGCACAATGCAATGACAGTTTCTAATATACAGTACTTGGCTATGAGAGGGGCAAAATATTAGAAACAGCTGTGTAATAGAGTGCCCCCTAGAGGCAGTGAGCAGGAAGTGCTGCTTTTCATGTAAAGAAAGAATTGCAGTTAAGAAAAATAATAGCTAAACAAGCAGCACATTTTGTTCTTTGATAAATCCATTGAGAAATGTTGACGCTATTAGGCACTGTTTGACATGTTGTACACAATAACGTGTCAGTCACAACAGAGCATAGCTATTTTAGAAAAGGCTTACTTTTGGACACAGTTCTTGTTTTTTTTATCTTATTTTGCAGGTGTACCTATTGTTGTGGCCGGTGACTGTAGACCGATACAATGGCTCTCACTGCCTCAATGTTGTTGCGTTTATCAGAAGCTTCCCTGGGCAACCCCGTGTGTGTGTGTGTGTGTGCGTGCGTGTGTGTGTCTTGTCAGATGGCAGTGAAGTGAAACAGAGGAAAATCCGCTCTACTTGACTACCTTTCGTCATGCTCTTGATCTTTCCCAGAGGGGAAGGGACAGAAACATAGGAACCATCTGGCAGGGAGATGACATATTCAGATAGTTTCATCATGTGACTATTTGCTTTTGTAGTTGTTTACACCAAACTGGCACTCACCCCCTCCTGGCTGCGAGTACTCATTGCAAGGAGAGTCATCGGGGCGCTTGTAGTGTTTCAGTAAGGTGACAATAGCATCATGACCTTCAGTGGAAATCAACAAAAAAAGACATCAATATTTAATTGGAGCTGTCGCTTTCCTTTAGATGTTTGAGTTCGGAAACCTTTCTCATAAGCCCACATCAGGCAGGTCTGCTCATCCTTCTCCCCGCTGGACCTGCTGGGGTCACAAGCAACGAGGTTCATGTCTGCCCCATTGTCCAGCAGGAACTGCACAAGGCGGATGTGACCGTGGAAGCAGGCGCTGTGCAGGGCTAAACACACATTGTGAAAATCAGTCACAATGCTCTGCAATTGTTTTGAATGACAAAAACAAAAGTCACCTGTGTGTCCATCTCTGCCCTGGTGGTTGATGCTCATCGCATTCTGGCTCAACAGGAATTTGACCATCTCCAGGTCTTTACCATAGGTGCATGCACTGGGGTGTAAGATCAGAGCTTATTATTAAGACCTGAGAGGGACATGAATAGCACTATGGCTCCCATCTGTATAATTTGCCTATAATAAAGTATCACCATTTCCTTATATAGTGGCCAGTGGCATGCATTTACCCATTAGAGTACCAGGGCATCTATTAGGTGCAAGGTTTTTTATTTAGGGGAGAACAAATTAAATTAATAATTTTTTAAAAATAGTTTAGATTTTACAATAATTTTCTACAATTAAAAAAAAGAAATAAACCCCAGATGCCATGTCTGCTTTGCAGGCCGTGTAAGATTTGATACTATGACATATATCAGTCAGGTTAAAAGGTAACGCATAGAAAAAAAGGAGGGTTCTATTTGAGGCATGACACATAACACAACATTTTAAGTTGAAAAATTCCAAGAATTTACATTTTGCACTGTTGGATCTTAAGGAGGTTCTTGCAAAAAGAAGAAATGGGAGTGAGACAAAAAACATTTTGAGTAAAAAGTGAAATAGGCTGCTCATCAGCTGATCAGAAGTTTAAGACCATAGCTCAAAAAACCCTAAAGTCCCCTAAAATAGAAATAACTTTACAATAAGGTACACAAAAATACAGTAGTTACTGAGGAACTAATGTAGAACTAATGAAGAACTAATGAGGAAATAATGAATAAGGCACATAAATTTAGACTAGTTACTGAGGAACTGAGGCACATAAATCTAGAGTAGTTACTGAACAGCTAATGAAGAACTCATGAGTAACTAATGAGTTGAGGTTAGGGTTAAGGCTAGGTAGGTTTGTTCCTTATTAACTAATGTAATTTTGTGTACCTTATTGTAAAGTGCTACCGAAATAACATTTTCGAAAACAGGACTCAGTAATGAGTAGCTGCGCCATTCCTGTTAATCACCTCAAAATTTGTTTTGGCATGCTTGACGCCAGTGTTTTCAGGAGGCTAGTGCGAATGTTGCTCCAGGTTGTGAAGATAGCATCAGGAAGGGCATCCACTGTCTGGAACTGATGTCCATTTTTGTAAACTTTCCTTGCCATCCATCCCCAGATGTTTTCAGTTGGATTTAGATCAGGGGAAAACACAGGATGGTCCAAAAGAATGACGTTATTCTTCTGGAAGAAGTCCGGCATGGTAAACTGCAGCGTTGTCCTGTTGAAAAACCCAGTCATTACCAAACAGACGAGGGCCGTCAACATCTCCACATAGCCAGCTGCCATTTGACGCCCTGGCAGCTCAGATCATGATGGCGCCCCCTCCAATGTGCTGTGTGGAAAACATCTCAGGTGGGATCTCCTTATCATGCCAGTAACGTTGGAAGCCATCAGGACTGTCAAGGCTACACCATTTCTCATCAGAGAATAAAACTTTCTTCCATCTTTCATTGTCCCATGTTTGAGGCCTTTGAAGACGCTTTTTGTTCTTAAAACTCTTCTCTCGCAGATGCCGTCTGATGGTTATTAGATTGCACTTGGCACCAGTAATAACCTTCATTTGGGCCGAGGATCGTCCTGTGTCTTGACGGACAGCCAGTGGGATTTTTTTTAGGTCTACCACTTGACTTTTTTGTTCCATAAACCTGAGAGGTTGAAACTTCTTATAATATGCTGAAGATCTTTCAAGAAGTTTAAAATGTCTTACTGCATCCAACCTCAGCACCAATGCCGTGCTGCGAGAGGCCTTGCTTATGCAGCTCAACAATCTCACCACGTTCAAAGAGAGAAAGCTTTTTTGCCTTTGCCATCAAGAGATTATGACGGTGTGAATACCTGACAGAAAATGACACTGCATCCAACCAGCATTTACTCTTTTAAAGGCTGTGGACATACATTTTGATCAGCTGCTGAACAGCCTATTTTCACTTCAATGCTTGTTTGCAATAAATTGCTAAAAAAAAATGTCTATTTCAGTCCCATTTTTATTTATTTTTTTTGTATTTTGAAGCTTTACTTAATTTCTTAATTCTCTACTAATTTTGATCAGGAGTGTATTTGCTCAAATAGACAGCGCACCCAGTGAATAATCCACCGGAGTGTAGGCCACTATTTAAGGAAATATGGAAACAGACGATACCTGTGAAGTGCTGTCTCGCTGAAAATGTTCTCCTTTGTAAGACTCTCTGCACCAGAGAGCTGAATAATCTCCTTCACTGCATCATACTTGCCATTGTAGCAGGCCCTGGTGAAATTTAATGCAATGTCACATTAACCAATTTCCTCAAAACAACATGAACCTTTACCAACACTACAAAAATCATTTTACAAGTGTAACGGTGTGTCCCCGTAGATGTTGGTAGCGTGAGCCTGTGCGTCAAAGTTGCCCTGAAGGAGGAAGCGTACAACCTCATGGTGTCCAAAGCGAGCACAGAAGTGGAGGGGCACATGGTCCTCATTGTCCTGAGCATTCACTGGAGAGAGTTACACAAACAATTTTGATTTAAAGAAAAATTTATGTAAAACTATAAAATTATTCAAGAGACAATGTAACCTCTGTGCCACGGCTGCAGCTCTCTAGGTTGCTCTCTCGCTCGACACTTACACAGTTGAATGTATAGAGGCCTTAAAGTCTTACCGTTAGCTTTGCCTCCTTCCCCCACCAGCAGTGTGATGATATCAAGTAAACCCTTGGCTGCGGCCAGATGCAATGGCCGGTCCCCCACTTCGCCACTGGCATTTACATCTGCCCCAAACTTCAGCAGTAGTTTGGCAAGCTGTACGGAAAACCAATTCAGGATGTGTCTATTTCTCCTTACAAAGTGGACTTACCTGCTCATTGCCGTTATAGGATGCAATATGTAATGGGGTAAAAAACACAGCGTCCTGGACATTGACACAAGCTCCATGCTGGAGGAGAATATCTGCTGCCTACGCACAAATGATGAGTCGACAACAAGGTGCTGATGGTCATCTACTTCGTGTACTCTCACCTCAAGGTGTCCCGCCAGTGTGGCCACATGCAGGGCAGTGAGGGCACCGTAGCCCAGCTGCTGCACATCTGACCCCCCGTGGAGAAGCGCAGTAACCAGCTCGCCATTGTCCTAACAGCGTCAAGTGACATGATGCCAGTATGCACTAAATTATCTCTTAATATGCTGTATTTTCTTGCATTGTCACTGGCTGCATTCACACTTGTGGTTCAATATTCTAGTCTGGACTAAAAATAAATAAAACATATAGGGTGCGCACTTTGGTACAGTTTACTTAGCATTCACACTGGTATTTTTGTCGGGGGACCAAAGACTTGAAGAACTGCACAGCTTCCATCACACATTCATGACACAAGACACCATTGTCACTCACTCACTCCTCCCACCGGGAGGCACAATTTCTCTTACATACAGTATTTGTCATTTCTGCATGCTTTTTGTCATTTTCATACTGGTCCGTGTCACATTCATATTTGAGCTCGAGTGAACCGAGCCACACCAGGGTTCCGCACCAATGAACCGTACTAGCAGAGAAAACACACCACAGTTCTTTTTAATCAAAGCAAACATGACAAGTGTGAATGCACCCTTAATGGCAAAGTAGCTCAAATGATATCCATATAGCGTGTACCTTGTACGCAGCTAAGTGGAGTGCAGTGAATCCATTCTTGGTCAGTCTGGAAGGGCGTAGGCCTTTGAGCATTAAAGAGCTGATATGTCCCTTGTTACCTTGGACGCACACACACAAGAATAGTTAGGCCCATAAGTCTTTGGACAGCGACAAGTTTTAATTGCCTTTATACACCACCACAAGGAATTGGAAATAAGTCAAGCTTGAGCTATTTCATTTCAAAGGTATTTGAAAAATGTGCATAATTGTTAATACAGTACATTTTTCAAAAATTAATAAATGATTCAAGATTCAAGAGAGTTTTATTGTCATGTGCATGGTAAAACAGCAGTTATACCATGCAATGAAAATCTTATTCTCTTCATTCTCCCAAGAAAAGAAAGAAAACACAAGAAAGAATAAGAACATAAGAAACAAACACATAAACATATATACCAATAAATTAAGCAACAACAACAGAAGAGACATTAATACAGATATAAATAAATAAATAAAGTGCTATGAGTGTGTGCGTGTGTTGCGTGCGGCGTGTGCGAGTGCTTCGTTGAGAAGCCTGATGGCCTGTGGGTAAAAGCTGTTTGCCAGCCTTGTGGTCCTGGACTTCAAACTCCTGTAGCGTCTGCCTGATGGTAGGAGTGTGAATAATGAGTGTTGTGGATGTGTGCTGTCCTTGATGAGGTTGTGTGTTCTGCGTAGGACTCTAGATTTATAAATGTCTTGCAGTGAGGGGAGGGCTGCCCCAACAATGTTCTGTGAGGTCTTGATCACCCGCTGGAGTGCCTTCCTATCACGTGTTGTACAGTTACCGTACCAAACAGTGATGGAGGCGGTAAGGACACTTTCGATAGTGCATCTGTAGAAGCAACTCAGGATTGTGGTGGGCATGCCAAATTTCCTCAGTCTTCTCAGGAAGTACAGTCTCCTTTGGGATTTCTTCAGAATTTGTTGGGTGTTGTGAGACCAGGTGAGGTCCTCGCTGATGTGTGTGCCAAGGAACTTGAAGGTTTTCACCCTCTCCACCTCAGTCTCATCAATAAACAGGGGACTATGTGGCTCCTTTTCCCTTGTTCTTGGGTCGATGATCATCTCTTTAGTCTTATCTGTATTGAGAAGGAGATTGTTATCACGACACCAAGCTATGAGGTCCGCCACCTCTCTTCTGTATGATGTTTCAACACCACCAGTGATCAGTCCGATGACTGTAGTGTCATCCGCAAATTTAATGATGCTGGTGTTGTTCTGGGAGGCCACGCAATCGTAGGTGAAGAGCGTGTAGAGGAGTGGACTCAGCACACACCCCTGTGGGGTCCCAGTGCTCACAATTCTTGAGCTGGATGTGCGGTTGTGGACTCTGACTGACTGGGGTCTGCCTGTGAGAAAGTTAAACACCCAGTTACAGAGGGAGGGAGACAGGCCAAGTGTGAGGAGCTTATTTGTGAGTTTGTGGGGGCTGACTGTATTAAAAGCAGAGCTATAGTCTATAAATAGCATTCTGACGTATGTGTCCTGGCCCTGTAGGTGAGAAAGGGCTGTGTGGATGGCAGTGTTGACTGCATCATCCGTGGACCGGTTCTGGCGATATGCAAACTGTAGAGGGTCCACAGTTGCCGCCGGGATGCTCTTTTTGATGTGGGTCATGACTAATCTTTCAAAGCACTTCATAACAATAGGAGTGAGTGCTATAGGGCGATAGTCATTCAAGCAGGTCACGTTGCTCTTCTTGGGTACGGGCACTATGGTGGTGGACTTAAAGCAGGTCGGTACAGATGCTTGTGCAAGCGACAGGTTAAATATGTCAGCAAGCACATCAGCTAGCTCTGATGAGCAAACCCGAAGTGCACGTCCTGAGATGTTGTCTGGCCCTGCTGCTTTTCGTGGGTTTGTTTTGTTTAGAACCCTGCGCACATCAGCTGATGTCACCATGAGAGGTGAGTCCTGTGTGCTCCCCAGGTTCAGCCACCCTCTCTGCTCATCAGGAGTTTGGGTGTCAAAGCGGGCATAGAACTCGTTCAGCTCATCTGGAAGTGTGGTTTGGCTGGACGTGGCTACGCTACTCTGCTGTCGATAGTCTGTGATGTGCTGGAGCCCCGCCCACATGCGCCGAGGGTCTGAGGTGGAATAGTAGCCCTCCAGCTTCTGTCTGTACTGTCTTTTGGCCTCCCGTATGGACCTCCTCAGGTCATATCTGGCCTTTTTGTAGTCATCAGCGGTGCCCATGACAAATGCAGTCGAACGAGCACGTAGCTTAGCCCTTACATCACAGTTCATCCACTGTTTTTGGTTAGGGTATTTTCTGTAATACTTGGTGGTGGTAACAGTCTCTATACATGTGCTAATGTAGCCAGTAACAGCAGAAGCATATTCATCCAAATCAACAGTACAATCTTCCCTCCCCGCTGCAGTTTTAAACACATCCCAGTTTGTGCAGCCAAAGCAGTCCTGAAGTACTTGATCAGTTTCTTCATTCCACACTTTAACTGCTGTACGTACAGGGGGAGCTTTTTTAAGAAGTTGTCTGTATGTTGGATAAAGGAATATAGAGATGTGGTCAGCCTTTCCAAAGTGGGGTCTTGGAACAGCAAATGATCACCATTTGATGGTTGAATATGTCCTTTTATTAGAAAAAAATGCATATTTAAGCAAACTGTACTTATTCCTGGCCTAAATTAAGCATTTTCAAGCATAAAAACGGCTAAAAGAAATAACTATTGTAAATGAACTAATTGTGAATGTAGTATTCGACATTGGCCACTAGGAGTCAGTAATTGTTCGGTGAGACAGGCGCTAAACGCGAACATCACAACTATTTAAATTATCTCAAGTAGAGGCACATTAATAACATAATAATCATAATAATAACCCTCGACAGGCTAAAACTCAGCTCTGAACCTCCGATGTCACTTCTGTCCTCTACACATCTATCTGCCTGCCACTAAGGTCCTCTAGGGAACACATTTACAATGACACTGTTCAAGCAGGAGTTGTATTTACATCTTATATGGCTTATTTACGCAATACAATACGAGTGTAAAGCACAATACAAGTGTAAAGCTATTTAAAGCCACCATTACAATGCAACGATGAGACATTCGCCACTGCAGGAAGTACGCTGTCCAAGAAAGAACAAGGAACAGCTAACGTGTGAGTTTATGTTACTATATTGAGTAATACAAATATAAAGGTGACTATATGAGTGTTATTTCATGTCTAGAGGGCTCTAATAATGTAAAAAAATGTATTGAGAAGATTGTAAACAGGTTTCTATACCATAACTATGAAAATATTTCATTTATTAAGATTGAATACTACTTTGTGGAAATTATCACTTATCGTGGTTGGGTCTGGAAACAATTAACCGCGATAAACGAGGGATGACTGTACAATCATCGCTTGTGAAGACCTACATGAGAAACTCAATGTGCTGCTGTTGTGTTGAGGAAGTGAAACTTATGATCTATTGTGTTGACATCATTAAAGAATAGTTTCATTGCCTCCCAAAAGCCAAAAATTGTTATAATTCCATCCATTCCTTATGCCCCACCCTGTTGTTGCTAGAAGGAAGCTGAAGCCAATCCCAGCTGACTGTGGACAAAGAGACTACACCTGCTTTGGTCGCCAGCCAATCACAGGCTGCAATTTTTAAATGGTAAATGTCATATTTTTGTGAAACCTTTAAAAGGAAGCAGATTATACAGACAGACAGTTGTTTCAGTTAAAGTAACAATGAAGTCAAGAATTTTTCAATTTTAAAACACTCTCTAAACAACACTGTTCAGGAGGGCTGTCCTGCCTTATGCAATAAAGCCAATACAGTCAGATGTCAAGTATGGCAGTGAGCGAGGTGGATGTTGTAGATTAAAATAAAATTGCTTTCACTCAGAAAACGACAGCACGACTCTTATTTCCACACCTGAGGGAAAGAAACCCTGAAGTCAAAACACTATACAGTAGACTCCAGCCTTGGAGCAGCAGACAAACCAAGATATAGTGGCCCAATAGGAACAGCTAACAGCCACCTTCTGTGGCTCTATGTAATGATGTGTGACCATCTGTGCATCCAACAACACTGCAGCTCTGCATAGTCTTTAGTTTACATGATAGTGGTTCTGTGGCATCACAACTGGGCCACATTCTGCAGTAGTCATGATTTGGCAATGACTTGGTTGTGTAATAGTTGGACAGGCACTCCACAGACCCAAATAAGTGTATACCTGTAGCAAATAAACAGTAAGTTTTCTATAATACAGAACATACAGTATGTCCTTTTGAATCAAAACTGGAAGCCTACACTTTGATCACATCTTGTTTTGTTTTAACTGTGTTGTGGTTGTGTGACAAAGGCAATTACTATTTAAATCTCTATCATTGTCCAAATATGGACCGCATGTACAACAACCCAGAATCTCAATAAATACAAAAACTAAATGTTGCCTTCATAAGTCAGTCAGAAGTAACCTGTCCTTCCAGTCTGATACGGAGTGTATTGTTGACGAGTTATTAATAGAGTGTGGTGGCCGCACATACCTCCGCATACGCAGCAGAGATGCAGTAAGGACAGGCCCTTCTCTGTTCGGTAGTTCAAGTTCACCTTTTGAAATGCCTCATCTGAGCTGAAACACAAAAAAAAAATCAACATCAGCCAGGCAAGGCAAGTGAAAGCCCAAACCAGCCAGGCAAGGTGCAAAAGAGCAAGACATAGAAGTAGTTCCATGTTGAGTCACCTGAATGCGAGTTTGAGGTCCACAAGTTCGCTGTCTTTGAGTTGGAGGTCATCCTCCAGCTTCTCCAGGATCACAGAGTACGACTCACTCACCTTCTTCTTCCACTCATCTTCAGCGACAAATTGTCAACTCATCATGATTCAGTGTGTGTAGAATAATCGGTTTTCAGAGGCAAGTATAGGTTTTTTAATTCTCATTATCTACTATGAAAAGAAACAGTCTTCCAAACAAAAGCCATTACCTGTACACGTCTGTGATGGTCTTGATTTGTAATTCCCCATCGATAAGGTCCGTGACTAATACTGTATTTGCACTACTGTCGTTGGTGAACAGGCAGTCATACAGTCATACAATCTCTCACTCTGCCACAATTGCACACGTCCAGATAAAGAGGGGATCATGGCTGTAGGCTAAAAATAATAACAGCCAACAAACAGCTCCGACAACTGATCTCCCTCCATCACTGGCGTGTGAGCGTGACATACAGTGTTGTGGGGACATACAGAGAGTTTACAGGACAAGGGACACTTTGGGGAGGGTCAGACTTACAGTACCTCGTCCTTTAGGGGAGTAAGACCTGCTATCATTGATGATCATTATGTCTTTCTGCAAAAGGTACTTATATGTTAGAGATACAATCTGCAAACATTATCAATTCACAAAAATGTGAACATGCTTTTCTTTAAAAAAAAAAAGTAAACATATACCTGTACATGAGGTTTTTGAATGTTTAATGCTAGCAGCAATTTGACAGTCATTGAACGCACCTTCTCCTGTTCCCAGATGCTGCACAGATACTGTAGGTAGATACTTAATTTCCAAGAGAAATTCACACAGATGGACTACTATACTGTATCTTTACTCTTCTTCTTTCACCTCATATTTGCTCCCAAATGCAAATAATACCGGCAATGCTTCAGAACTTCCAGCTTCTCTCTGGCAAGTCGATGACCACAGTGACTGACACTCTTTTATAACTTTATTCTTACCTGAACTCATCAACAGCAGCGCACTTACAACACCATATATGCATTTCCTACTCCAAAGAAACACGTCTGTAGTCCATTCATTGCAACAACACTTCCTCATTGTCACGAGACAGACCGCGAAATGCGTTCACTGTGACTCCTAACATCACAATAACGTCTTTATTATGCGTCTATGGGTGGTCTAAATAAACAGAACTGCGATGAAAATCAATAAGTTGATATTCTTATCACTTACTTTGTCACTCTAAATGCGGAAGTACAATTTGCTGCATTTAAGTGTGCTCGGAAATCCCAGAAAATTCACTCTAAACGTGAATTCACCTTGAATGACGTGGTGTCTTTGAACGCAACTCCTTATTGCTCATAATAACGCAGTTAAAAGTCTGATTCAAATATTCTGCTATTAAAAAAAACAGTGTTAGGTAAATAGATTTTCAAACACATGTGCCATATCTTAACTTGATTTAAATTTTAAGTTAATTTGGCGCTGCTAATACATACACATATATATATACAGTATATATACACATATATATACATACATATATATATATATATACACATATATATATACATATACATACATATATACATACATATACACATACATATATACACATACATACATATATACACATATATATATACATACATATATACACATA